>NC_056726.1:858293231-858345731 GCF_019279795.1 Protopterus annectens | reverse complement strand
AATTCTGATAGAGATTCACTCATTATGAGTACATTTTTATGTATTCTTGAATGGATGTCAAACCGACTCCAAATCCATCTCCAGACAGGTGTCAAGTGGAGTACCTCAGGGTTCAGTCCTGGGACTGCTTTTGTTTAGCATCTCTTTCTCAGGCCAACACTATAGAACTCTGGCTAACAAAGTTCACAGATGACTGCAAACTGGGAGCCATTATTGAATCCCTAAGTGATGTGGATATTCTACAAAAGGGCCTTACAGAAACAGATACTTGGTGCCAGAGCCATGGGCTCAAGCTTAATGCTAAGAAATGTATAGTTATCCCCTTTGGGAAAAAACATGTACCCATGACTTACCACATAGGTGGCAGTATGCTAAACACCGAAAGTGTGATGAGAGTCTTAGGGAAACAGGTGGACAGTGGTCTCACCTTCGATAACCACATCACCACAACAGTCAGGAGGAAATCCTTCTATGTGGCACACCTCATCACTATGGGCTTTTCATCCAGAAAAAAGGAGGTCATTGTCCCACTGTACTTAGCTCTCATTAGACCCATTACAGAATACAATGCCCCATTTGGTAAGTACCTCACAAGACATCTTCAACAGCTGGAAAGACCACAGAAATACCTCACTAAAAGAATCACAGGCCTAAAGCAGATGCCCTATGCTGACCGTCTAAAAAAACTCCAGCTATACTCTGTGGCATATCATCTACTCAGAGGTGATCTCTGCTTAACATACAAGGCCATGTCAAACCCTGAGCTGTTGGACATGCTCCACTTAAAGAAATCTCAAAATCCCTCGGAGCCACACGCTCCAGGGATCTAAACCTTGTCATCACAATGAACAAAACATGCTGGAAAGATAGGTTCCTGACTCAGAGACTCCCCATACTCTGGAATAGACTGCCCATACATGTCAAGCAGAGCACCTCCTTGGCCCTCTTTAAAAGGAACCTTGACGATTGGATGAGAGATAGGAAATTCACCTCAGGGATCACGTCAGTCACCCTGCTAGACAGGGGTCCAGGGAAGTAAATATTGTGTGAAGAAATATCCAGGGAATTGTTATGGTTAGGCTTGTATAGGCCCTAGGGTCAATAGCCTAGTACCAACCTATGAACTTATGAACCTATAACTACTTTCATCTCAGCAGCTTTGCTTTTCACAAGTAAGTTTACCGACGTCCATTTCTCGAACACATAAAAAGTTGGCTATTGTAACAACAATGTCATAACCATCCATACTGCTTCTGAAAATGAACTATTAGTGTTGCATGTTAGCAACTTTGTTTCAAAGGTGTTAAAATACTAGCATGTTAACTTTTAATGTTTAATTATGTCTTTTAACAGTCTTTTTTACATCAGACACAGATACAATAATTTCATTATTGGAAAAGTGCTCACAAATAAAATAAGCTTGGCTTTTGAACTGATTTGGATGCTAATGTACAAGCTGCCTGCAGAGTCAGTTTTGCATCATCTTTTGTTCACATTATAAGTCCCAAAATCCTAAAACACATTGTCTTATATATACTCTTGCTATGCTTGTCTAATACATACTTCTGTTATGCTTGTCTAATATATATTCGTGCTATGCTTGTCTAATACATACTTGTGTTATGCTTGTCTAATATATATTCGTGCTATGCTTGTCTAATACATACTCGTGTTATGATTGTCTAATACGTACACATGCAATGCTTGTCTAATACATACTCGTGTTATGATTGTCTAATACATACTCGTGTTATGATTGTCTAATACATACTCGTGTTATGGTTGTCTAATACATGATTGTCTAATACATACTCATGCAATGCTTGTCTAATACATACTCGTGTTATGATTGTCTAATACATACTCGTGTTATGATTGTCTAATACATACTCGTGTTATGGTTGTCTAATACATGATTGTCTAATACATACTCATGCAATGCTTGTCTAATACATACTCGTGTTATGATTGTCTAATACATACTCGTGTTATGATTGTCTAATACGTACACATGCAATGCTTGTCTAATACATACTCGTGTTATGATTGTCTAATACATACTCGTGTTATGATTGTCCAATACATACTCATGTTATGATTGTGTAATACATACTCATGCAATGCTTGTCTAATATATACTCATGCTATGCTTGTCTAATACGTACTTGTGTTATGCTTTGAATAATTTTTCTTAGTTCTTCCTTAAAGATGTACAGACAGTTGCAGTGTGACATTGCGACGACCACTTTCCAGACTGCTCCATCAAAAATATTTACAGCTTTAAGCAGCTTAGTAACTTTGAGCAAAACATTATTAGAAACAAAGAACCTGGAAATGTTATACCTACATGATACACAGATGAGCAAACATATTTCTTCACAATTTGTATAATGCTTTGAGGAAAAACATCTTATACTCAGAATCCATACTGTGATTTGTTTTGCAGAACTTCCACAGCTCTTTTTAAGAATTGTTTGAGTTGTTTTTAATCCACAGAGAAGTAAGGACGTCTTTATTGTTAGGACAATGTCATTACTGATGTGTGTAATGTACTATTATATTACATGTTATGTGTACTATAACTGAGGAGTAAGCAGAGTTCTGTCCCTGTACCTGAACCAGCAGGCACCAGTTAACTGCTGTCATATGTGGAATGAGTTTAAACGAGTCAGGATCAACTGCTCTTTCCTTGAAATTCTGTGACATGCTCTTGTAGGAATGTCACTGGCCTTTAAAAATTTATAATACTACAGTGAGGGGACAAACGTTATTATTTAGGATGTATCTGCCCAACAAAATGCTTGATAACCATAATGATTTCAGACACCAGAGAGCTAAGTACACAAAGGAAAATGTTTATTTTTTCCTATGCAATCCTTTGAAGCTAAAAAATTCCAGAAAACATCCTTTGAAACTAAAACAGATGAAGCTTCTATCTTCAATTACTGGTGTTATTTTCACACATTTTCATTATTCGGCAGTGTGGGGCAGAATCAGCTGAACAAGATAGTTCTCTGTGTCAGAAGCATAGCAAAGCTGCTCCACATCTGAGTACATACTGCATGCAACAGACTGAAAATGGAACACCTGAATCCAAAAGGAAAGTGCATGCTCTTTCTAACTGTAGCAGTGATCTGCGATTCCCAACATGTGGGGGAGGGATGAATAAACCCTGCTCTCAGAAGACAAGAAAACTAATTTCTACAGCACTAAATGTGTAGACACCATGCCAAGTTCACTGTGGTGAGAATGAGGATAGACAAAGGTACTGTAAGGCATGAAAGATCCTATTGGCACTGACTGCATCTGGAAAGCTGCAGCATTTGTTTCCTGATTAAAGTAACACAATACATGCACGTCATTTGCGAAGCCTGAAGCCTTGGCAGATTTGATAGTACCTGTGTCTGTCTTTCTTCTCTGAGAGGTCATGGAAAACTGCCTTCTGTCACTTCAGACCTTATTAAAAGAGATTCACATCTGCATATGGTAAGACCTCTTAGAGTGCCTGCAAATGGGCTTTTTAGTCAGTCACCCATTTTATGATGTTTATTTGCAGTTTGACAACCCTCTATCTTCTATTTCCTTGCTGCTCCTCTCATAAATTCAGCAGCAAGTCAATCTGCTGTGGAGACGAATTCTCTCTTACTGTGTTAAGCATAGTGCCTGAGACATTTCCCATTTGTTCTGCTTCTGTCCTTCTTTAATTTCTTTTTATGAGCTTTTTCAGGTAAATTTCAGGACGATATTGCTAAATAAAGCAGAACTTTCAATTATCAGAACAGCAGGGAGCTTGAATGCTCATCTATTGAAGTATTACAAAAGGGAAACATTTTTTCTTTGTTAGTATCTTTAGAGACCAGATTCACTGCTGCTTGCAAATAATTTTTCTTCTTGACTATCTATTGCCAATTTTATTTCTATACTATGCCTATACTTGTGTCCTTCCAACAAAAGACTGTTTTTTTCTTTCTTTTTCATGGACCTTAAAGTCATATTTAAGGTGTTTTACTCTAGTGTTCACTAATATTTAATGTATACATTCTCTATTTTGTGTCACCTGTATTTTTCTAAGCCCTCAAACTGTGTTGCAGGCTGAATGGGATGTCTTTGATTCAAAGCAGTTGAACTTAAACGATTATTTATGTCTTATAATTGAGTTGAGTACTACCGTACTCATGGAAGACGTACTATTTTTCATCTGATCAAAACTATATTCATATGTTTCTAAACATATGGAATCACAGTGGGTTCTTTTCTCCTTCTGTAGCCAATCTGACTGAGCTTCATGTTTTGAGGCAGTAACTACTTCATGCTTAACAAAAAATATATTGTTGTTTCTACAACAAGATTCACCTTGTGACTGGTGCAAGTACTGAATGAATATGGCGGTCTCCTTCTCAAGGCATTACAAACTCCCTAAGCAACTCTTGCACAAAAAAAAAAAAAAAAAAAAAAACACAATACAAAGCACCAGCACTACACTTAAATACAGTGAGGTGGTTATTAAGTCACTATCTGAGTCTCATAGAATTAAAACTAAGAAAAGCTCAGCCTCCAGTCCATATCTCAGCACATATAATACTAGCCATAACACATACTTGAATGAATCACAAGGGTGCATGTCAAAGGCCCTTAAGAACTACAACTGAAGAATCCATGCTAAGAAATATTTAGGTAACTGGTAACTGTATTGAGTGGTACCTGGCATGACTGTCATGAAAATAGACAGGAATAGAGTGACAGTGAGCTAGCTTTCCAGAGATAAGATCATGGATGTTTTTAAGGCTAATAGATCCTTCCATCCTGACAATTACAGCTATGACCCAGTAGTGACCCACATCGGAGTGAATGGCCTTACACAACTCATCCAAGGGGAGTGAGAACTACAGAGGCATATGACTTGATGTTGCTAACTATGTGGTCGATGCAGGAAATAAACAGGTTCTGAATATAATCTTACCTTCCCTTAGATGATGTCAAAATTCAAGGACAAAAAAAAATGGCTTCAGAAATTGATGTAGCAGCTACTGTTATTCTAGGGCAATCTGATATGTGCTGGATTGAGCAAGATGGCTGACAGACCCTACCGCTTTCCCAGGAATCACTTCACCTCACTTCACTAGTGCTTTCACATTCTGACTAGACCATGTGCTTCCCCATATTGCTTTTCTAGGCAGTCTGCCTAATTAGTATTCCCACCTAGCAAATTCCAACTTGGAACACATTAAGATGACTCTACTCAATGTGAGGAGTCTTAACAAAAAGGATACCCAAACTCAAAGTCCTCCTGCAATTTGAACACATATACGTAGTATAGTAAGACAGACTAGTATTTAGTGCAATGACAGCACCCTTTGTATTCCTGAGTTTAGCACCTACTGTATGGGCAATTGCTGGAGGAGTATCAGTTTTTGTAACAGACCTTTTTACATCATGACCTCAACTTTGTAATTTAGGAGATCCATGTCACCACAAACAAAATCAACTACCACTTCCTAGTTGGCTATAGATTATCCTCCATGACCCTCCTCCGCAGATCATGATACCTATCTTAATGACATAACCATTATCCTTGCCAAATCTAATACATTTATTCTAGGTAACTTCAATTGCAATGCAGTAAACACTGGAAAACATGCCTAAGGCTTCCTAGACTATGCAAATGTGAACTATCCGGAACATATGATAAACATCTCTGCTAACAGACACTCTGTCCTAGATTTTGACCTTCGTAATATTTTCCCATCTTGTACAGCCTTAAAGACATCATCTTCCATCATCAAATTAGACCTCTAATTGTCAATGTTCATATATGCCCAGATGTACTACACAAACATGTACATTGGTATTCACGGAGTTCTCAAAAACTCAGGGTCAGGAAAAAGCAAATGCAGCAAATTCAACCTAGACTCCAAAGGTACTGTAGGAAACAACTATAGCAGACAAAAATAAATAATTCACAAAAACAAATTCTTATGCTAAGTTTGAGATCTCTAAAAGCAGTTAGTGCCCTCTTCTCACAGAAAGGATGAAGCCAGCAGTAGAGAACCCAATGAAACTTTATTGGAGTTAATGGATAAGATGTCTTGCATTGTACAATGCAATTTCTTGCATTCTCTCCTGCCAGTACCATCCTTCCACGTTGATAATGCACCCCTAGTTGACCCAGTTGTTCTGGATTTATGAAACTATGCGGACAGCAATATATGTCTGTTGCTGTATGAAAGTCCTTCTATATTGCACAGCTCATAAACAAAGGGATTGTATCTAGATCTATTGATGTTATTGCCCCACTTTACTCAGCACTCATTAGGCCAGTCACTGAATATTTGGCATGCATCTGTCCAGACACATGTAACAACTAGAACACCCACAAAGATACATTATTAAAAGGATATAAGGCATGAGAACATGTCTTACATGGACCAACTCAAAGCCCTGTCACTATACTCGGTATCCTACAAACTGCCAACAGCTGGCCTGTGTCTGGCATACAAGGCATCCTTCAACACATTACTGAAGGATTTCCAGAAAATCATCAAGTCAAATGGCATCAGAAATACTCAGTCTGGGGATCTAAACCTCTTTTGTCACATTAACAGAATGGTTTGGAGGGACAGCTATATCTCACAGAGGATACTGCTGCTCTAGAACAGAGTCTTAACCACATAAAATAAAGTTTATCCTTTTCAAATGGATGGGAAACAGAAAATGTACCCCAGTATTGCACCCTATACTACCAAGGGAGAGAGGCAATTCTTAAATGTGTTATCCCATGCATGTATCCCCACAAATTATCCATGGTATGATCTTGGATATTCTCATTAAGGGTAATATATAATTATCAACCATTTGATGGGCATGGCCAATCTCTAACCAAATGAGATAGGTTAACTCACACATAAAAAGGGAAATCATCTGGGTTTAAAATGTCCCTCAGTGGTAGCTTGCCTAGTACTTACATATGAACCACTGAACAATTGTTTAAACACTTGGTGGTATTCTAAGGGGATTCAGTATGTGTCAGCATGTGACAAGATACTTGACAACTTTACTTGCTTTGCCAAGGATAGCTTGTGCGTTTCATTCCAAGGCTTCTTCATACAGGTAAAACATTTTCCTGCTTCCATTGTATATTTTTTAGGCAGTGCACAGCTAAAGGGCCTCTTAACATACTTTCAAAACAGGCCAGCAACTGGACCATGTGAAGATGACCCTCTTCCATTTGGAGCACATTCATGTATGTTTTGTTACAGAAACCAGGTTTACAAACCCAGATAGTACTCCCTCAGTGCTTCATCTTTGTGCTTACCACTCATTCAAACTTGATGGAAACTGTGCTGGTATATACATATTTGTTAGAGACCATATTACCTCAAGACAGAAACATAGAGAGCTATGAGGTGAGTTTGTAGAAATTCAAATCACACTAAAGTGGATAATCTCTAAGACTGTAGTGTGCTACTAAACATCCTCTATATCCCTAGAAAGAGACATGCTGACAAGTTCTACATGCACATGGAGGCAGCCTCAACTAGATCCAAGCAAATGGGGATGTGCAAAAGTAAACCACTGTGGTTCTATTCAGCATTAATATACTATGAAATAAAAGGAAGAGACTCTAACTTCTACAGTAGAACAAAAGACCCACAAATTCATGATAATATCAAACATCTAGATAAACAGCTTGAAACAAACATCAGTAAACTGATGGTATCCCATGAACCTGGACCAGCTACAGAAGAAAAAGACAACAGCAAATGACAACAGTCAAGATTGTTCATAACTTATTCTTAATGGTACTACATATTCTGATCCACTAGATATTGCCAGCCTCCTGACAAATAAATTTAATACTAAATTCACTGAGAGGCATCTCTCTAAGACATCTTATCCCAGATGGAAACAAGCCAACTGTCACAAAAGAACATCTACTGAAAGTACTCTTCTAAATTAAGGACAATTTATCCATGTGGCTTGACATAATATACAGTTGCGCAATCAGTAGCAGTAAGCAAAAGCTCCTCCTCCTCCTCTTTAACCTAACCCTAGTGACTAGCTTTGGCTCACAAGTGTGATGCACATCTGTTCTGATGCCATTCTACAAGGATGGCCACACTGCTAACCTGGGAATTAGAGACCTACCTGTCTAACAATTCTTATATGTAAAGCCATGAACTGTATCATAACTGATCTAATTAATTATGATATCAAAAATCTTATTAGACTTGACTCCCAGCAGTTTGGCCTTTCCTAGGGTAGATCTTGCCTGATGAATCTGGTGAAAATTTTTGAGCAGGTTACTCAGCCTGTAGACTGTATATAAGCTGTTCAAGAAGAGAATCTTGACCTTGCAAAAGCATCTGATACCATAGCACATGCAAATATAAAATGCAAGCTGAAGGAGCTCCCAAATGATCCATATGCAATTAGGTGGATGGCCAACTGGCTTAGGGACAATACTCACAGAATAAGAATAGGATGTGCATTCTCCAAGAGCATGAGGTGTACCAGTGGGGTTCCTCGGGGATCCATGCTGGGACATCTGTTATTTGATACTTATTTCTCAGGTATCCATATATCAAGCAAGGGTCTCTGGTTAACAACGTTTGTGAATTACTGTAAGTTGGGAGTCAATGTCAAATTCCCCCCTTTGACATAAATGCTCATCAAAAGGAGTTTACACTTGCCAACAGACCACAAAAAGAACATGTGAAAACCAAAGGAGGTGGTGTTTCAATGTGCATTAGAGATAAATTCACCTCATGTCTAGTTAGACTGAACAACTCCATGGAGATATTCCAAGTCCAGGTTATGGTGGGTAAGACCCCCAGGCAAGCCATAACCAGTTATGGATCCCCCTCCAAGGGTCATGACACCCATGTAGCCTACTTAACCAAACTGAAGACAATCCAATTTTTATTATGGGGGATTTCAATTATCCCACTATCAACTGGGAAACCTTCTCTAACCCAGATTCGCTAGCACATAAGTTCCATTAGTTAAAACTGACCACAAATCAGTCACCTATGAACTGACACTAACACCAGAACTCACAAAGGGTGAAATCAGACTAAAAAACTTCCCCAAGTTAAACTACACCCCCTAGGTGAAGGTATAAATGCATTCTAAGCCCCACCCCATGCAGAAATTGGTAACTACGCTGAAGTTTACACTAAAGCCTTGCAGAATCACTTGCATGTGTGTATAAACTCAGCTGTACCAGACAGAATCAAAGCCAGAGTCCCAAGTAAAATCAAGCCGCCATGGTGGACTTCCAGCATCAACAAACTCTACAATAAATGCAAAAAGCTGCTGTCCAAGAAAACAAAGACAAGGACCCCACAATGGAAAAGCACCCTCCTCAGCTTCAACAGGCAAATAAGACAACTTGTCAAATCCTCCAAGAGCTCCTTTGAGAGAAACCTAGTAAGTACTGCCAAGGATAACCATCAGGTCTTTTACAGCTATGTACGTATCCTAAAGGGTAGGACCCAAGCATGTGCAGAACTGGTGGCCAATGGTATCACACACACTGACACCACAGAGATAGTGAACCTGCTAGCAGATAGGTTTGGTGGAAATTTCACTCCTTATCCCCTCCTAACTTACAACAAACCCTCCACCTTGCTTCCAACAAGCCCACCACCAAGCCCCACCCCCAGCTTACGTATCTGAAGAGCAGGTTCTCAAGGCAATGTCCAAGGCAAAGAACACAATTTCTATGGGACCAGGTGACATCCAGGCTGTCTTCTATACAGGCTAAAACATGAACTAGCATCACCAGTAAGTAACCTTTTCAATTATATGCTGTGGGATGGAGAACATCTACAGTTATTCCCCTACACAAAGGTGGCATAGCAACACACCCAGGGAATTACAGACCCATAAGCCTGACAAGCTTCATCTGCAAGGCCATGGAATGTATCATTATGCACCTCATAAATAAAGACATATGTGACCTTCAAACCCTGGATTTTAGCCAACTTGGCTTTGTCAAGGGCAGATATTGCCTGTCAAATCTGGTGGATTTCTTTGAAAGTGTGACCAAGGCCATTGATGATGCAAATATGTGCACAGAGCACACCTTTAGTTGGAAAAGGCTTTCAACACAATCCCACATTCAGGCATTATCGATACACTTAGCAAATTGAATGTAAACCCCTTAGTGGTAAGATGGGTTGCCAACTGGCTCACAAACCGGACACACACTATCAAAGTGGGTGATTCCAAATCAACTAACAGATGTGTTACCAGTGGGGTGCTACAGGGGTCAGTGCTGGGCATCCTAATGTTTGGTATATACTTCTTAGATGTTCAGGTCAAAACTAAATGGTTGTGGCTGATCAAGTTTGCAGATGACTGCAAAGAAGGTGCAAACATTGAATCCCCAAATGATGTCAGTATACTCCAAGATGGTCTCACATAAACCAACTATTAGTGTATTAGTCACAGTCTAAAACTGAATGCAAAGAAATGCATCACCAATCTCTTTGGCACAAACAATGTCCCTTCACACTATCAAATCAACAACAGTACCCTAAGTACCCATGAAATGGTAATGGCCTGGGATCATAGGTTGATTGCGATCTTAACTTCAACCACCACATGTCTACTGTTGTAAGGAAAACTTTCCACATAGCTCACTTGATTAGTAAAGGCATCGACTTGAGAGCAAAAGAAGTTATAGAACCCCCCTATACTTAGCACTTACTGGGCCTTTAATTGACTATAATGCCCTATTCAGTATGTATCGTACTAAGAATCTACAGTGATTAGAGAGACCTCAGAGGTTCCTAACAAAGAAGATCAGGGGTCTCCAGCATGTGCCTTACATGGACCAACTAAAATCCCTGTCACTATATTCCATATTCTATAGATTTCTTAGAGGAGACTTGCCTGTTCTGCAGAGCAACCCAAGACCCAAACCTAATGAACTTGCTAAATATCCGTAAATCAAATGGGTTTAGGGCTACACATTCCAGGAACTTACACTTGGCCTATGACTTAAATGGGACATGCTGGAGGGGACAGCTTTATCACCTATCCAGTACCACGTCTTTGGAACAGGCTACCAATTAATATGAAACAGAGCACCTCTATGACACTGTTCAAGAGGTACCTGGATGAGTGGATGGGGCACCGTAAATTCTTACCAGGGAATTCATACCTCTCAACCTCTTAGAGCAAGAAATCTGGACAAAGCCATACATAAAAGTTGGACAAAGGCCCAAAAATAGGGTGAATTTTCAAGTATTGCTCCTATAAACTTAGAAAGTTGATAGAATAACAAGTTTTGTATTAGCATGAATTTTCAGAAGAGTATGACGTCTGAAAGTCAAATGTCTGTCATTATTTTCTAACTTCAGTCTTCAATGATTTGCCATTAATTAGCCAGAAAACCAAAATGTTATGAAAAACAGACCAAAAATATGAGGCATAGACATGCTGCGAAAATCTGTACAGTTGAGAGGTATGCCAGGGATGGTGCCTACAACGCTCCTAGACATGGGCAGTCATCACTAAATGCAATATTGGGTCTTGACTAGTACTTCTATGGTATTACATTGGGTTGAAAGAGCTAGGCTAGGTAAATACCCTGGTAATCTCCTATGATCCAATGAATAGCTGGTGTGCAAAACTTGGAATCAAACTCAATTCTAAAAAGTGTAAGCTTTTATTCTTTTATAAGCAAGGCCTAGCACAAGCTTATAATATAAATAGCACACTACTTCAAAATGAAGAGGTAGTGCAAGACCTAAATACTTGGGTAGATAGCACCCTCATGTTTGACCATCGCTTTGCAGCCGTGGTTAAGAAATCCTTTCACAGCAGAAGGTATTTCCTGTAAATCAAAAGAAGCCCTCTCCTCTCTTTCTTGTACCCCCCATGATTAAGCGCAGCAAGTACATCACCCCCTTTTGGATGTACCTCATTAAGAATATCAAGCAACTGGAAAGATCTCAGAGGTTTTTAAATAAAAAAAAAAACAATTATTTATTTATTTGACATTTGTTGACCGGGATTGTCCGACTAAGCTGAAAAGCTCTTTTTCAGCAGACGCCCGGGGAGAAAAGCTCCAACATATTATACAATTTTCATTTTAAATTAGCATTAAATAGCAATGTTACAGGATTATTACAAGGCATTAAGTAGCAATACAGTGTTATACAGTGTCAATAATCAGGAGTATAGCATAACTATTTCAAGATGTATAAAATTAAATATGTCATTAAGATGAATATAGTTTTTGGGGTAAGCGGTTACAAAAACCCAGTTTTATCATAATGTAGTTGCATGAAGGCAAGACAATTACAATAGAATGTTTCTCTGAGGCGATTTGCTTAATAGATTTTAGAAGATGGTACAAAGAGTAGTCAAGGAAGATTAAAGAGAGCTAGTGAGAAGAGTGAGTTAAGAGCAGAAAGTAGATTAAGGTATGAGAAGTAGGGGGTGTTTAAGGAGGGAGAGTGCAGTGGCAGGAACAGCGACTTTTAATGTGCTCTTTGCTGGCTGTCTTAAATTGTTTAGGATGTATAAGGGTCCTGATTTCTAGTGGGGGCCTATTCCAGGCAATAGTGGGGTGATAGATGTACATGTTGCATCCAAATTTAGACTTGGGTTTGTTGATTTGTAGGAGGTCTTGGTTAGAGCTTCGGAGAGGTCTGGAGGGAGAATAATGGGAGATGAGAGGGGATAGTGCTGGGCAGTAGGAAGGCTGGTATAGGATAGAGTGGATGATCTGGAGCTGAGAGAGAAGAAGCTGGTGGGGTAATTCAAGCCAGTTTAGGTGTTTTAGAGAGAGACAGTGAACGGATTTGTAGGCTTGTTGGGCAGCAACTCTAGCTACCTTGTTGTAGGTAGATTCGAGTTTGTTCAGAAGTGCCGAGTTAAGATTTGTGAGAATTTGAGAATTGTACATTAGACTGGGTAGAAGGTAGGTAAGAGAGAAAGTAATCTTGGCTTCAGAAGTAAGGAGTTTCTTGTTATGGTAAAGGAGCCCTTGTTTTGAATGAGTCTTTTTGATACAGTTATTAACATGCAAGTCAAGTTTAAGCTGATCGTTGATGGTTACACCTAAGAGCTTAATACTGCATTCTACCTGAATGGGAGTCTTATTAAGGGACTGTATGGAGAAGGAGGGTTTAATATTGTTTAACTTTTTAGGTATTGTGTTCTTAATGGATCTGAGCTACTAAGAGAGACTAGAGGTTTTATCCCTATATTCATTATTGCAGTCTCATTAGAGGTCAGATATGATAGGTGTCTAGTTTATAGATCTGCAAGGAATCCAGTAGTCCAAGAATAAATAAGACAAGGTAGAATTGTCATGCAGTTTCTACCCCTTCTCTAGATAAAAATTAAAAAAAAAATCCTCAGTATTCATAAATTCATCCCTGGTATGATTGGCCTGGCCCTCCTTGAAATGAGAGGCAAGGAGGTAAATGCCTCATAATTCCTATGATGTACAATCATATGACCACTTGTTTGTATATTATTAATTCTATATGCATGATAACCCAAAGAATTATTTCCAGGTGTATTTTTAAACTGCAGAAAGAGAAAAAAGTAGCATGTCAAAAAAAGGGGAAGAGTTAATTATAGGAACAGAACTGAAAATAAGTAAGGTAGTTCTAGCATAGTAACATTACCTAAGCATCCAATTGTGCTGCCATCTGATGGCAGAGAATGCCAAATTATCAGTATAATAAGCCAAAAACCCAACGTAGGTGACAGTATATCCAGCTTCAGGTGATTGAGTGGAACAATGGCAAAGACCATATGAAAAGTTGCCTTAGTCTTTTTTTTTTTTTTGTAGCATAGGCATTGCTATACTAAGTACTGCATGTATACAGTAGTCTGCATTGACTCAAATTGTTGAGTGTCAAATTATAGCCACAGAGAAGTGTCTGGTGATGTTCTTTTTTCCAATTTGCAATAATCCTACAGACTGTGTGCACAGTACTGCCCCCTGCTGTTCCAATGTTGCAAGTGCAAAGAATAATCCCTGAGTACAGATGTCTTCCAGAACTGCTGTGAGTTTAAGTAGTCCTAGAAGTTTACAAAATTGTTCTTGCTCCATGCCAGTACTGCACTCTGCATTCATACCAACCTTCATGATGACTGTGGCTGTCTTCCAAATATTTCTGCCCAGGTACCTGATATGTCAAAATAATATTTAGTCATACATAATACATTTTTTAAACTGACAACCTTAAACATTTGACCCACCCACTTTACTTTAAAATATATAGCTATCCCTCTAGATGCTGACTCTGATGCAATGAAGAAATGATGCATAATTTTCATTGGTACACTGCTTCATATATAAAAAGAGATACCTTTCAGCTGATTATTCTAAATATCTGAGCAGGCTGTGTGTAAATCTAAGTTGCAGGAAATGAAATATACATCTGAAGACATGCAGTCTATAAGCCATGCTGTTTCTAGAACATACCCATACAAAAAAAAAAACATATTCCTTTCAATATACCAAGTATGCCTGGCTATAAACTTATCAAAACATATAAGCCATGGCCCTCTTTTGGCTCCAAGGTTGAGAACTAATGCATTTCTTGCTTGCAGTGACTACCACTGTACCGTTATATTGCACTCCTGTGGCTGTGGAAAGAAACTGAAGTTATTTACAAAGGGATTTTTATTTTCATGCAGTAAAGAACAGGTTACTTTCTTTGGCACAGTGTTTGCACCATTAATTAATACTTCATCTTCTCAGCCAACAAAACAAGATTTGAAAGAGTTCTGCTGACTTTGTACTAACTACTTATAAAACCTAGATAACTTATAAGATTCTGCTGCGGGTATACTCTCTTGTGTACAACTTGAGTCCTGACAATTTCATAGATATGTTTTCCCTACAGAGCTATATTAGCTCTCATCTTAGGTGCCTAGGGATTGCTAATGATGTCTAGAATATGACTAAATATTTCAGGAATTCATTCCCTTTCTTTTTCTGGTGCCATGCCTATGGGATTCACTAGCTATCCATGTGAGTGTTCTGTGATGGATAGCTTTTGGAGCTCCCTGAAGATATATCTATTTCACCTCAACCTTTTGCAGTTTGTATGATGACTTTCACTATATCTTGCCTTAAGTTAACATTTTATATCTCATTTTTTGTCTCTTAGTACCTTTTCCTGTTAATTTCACTGTTACTTATATTTTAATCTGACTAGATTTAGACATATAAATGAGATGACTGATTGACTGAAAAACCTTTGTTATACAATTCTGTAATAGATAATTGATGATGGTGCCTTGTGTGGCCTCTGGGTCCCATCTTGCCCACATGTGCATCTCTACAAACCAGTACAACTGCACAAGTTACATTTTATGCATTTCAGCTTTGTATGAAGATTTTTTTTTTTTTGTAGGAAATATGCCTCACTGCCTCAAGGTACATTTAACTCCAGCAATTTTTGCTACATTCTTGAAAACAAATCTGTGTAACTTTAATTCATCAGAACCAAAATGAGCTTGACATCTGCATTCTACAGAACTACAGCTCACCGAAAACCTATTTTACTCAGGCTAACTTTACTTCTTAGGTATAGCATTCTTAAACCAAAGATCTCTTTGTTGAACCACAGATACAATATATGCTTATATTTCTTGGGGGTGTATTTCCTGATTTCGAAGTCTTGGCACTGTTACACATACTGTGGTACTCTGATGAATCCACACTGTGTGCCACAGATGAATCCACACTGCGTGCCACAACTTGCCTTTGTAACATCATTGACTGCAATATGAAGAATGTAAAACAATTTCTGCTGTATGAGAATTTATGTTTCCCCCCAATGGCCTCAGGACTTAAAGAATAATAATATTAAAATAATCATGACATGGTCACATGGTCTTTCAGTTCTGTGGCTGAAAAATAACATTAATACATTTTTTTCCCAGTTACGGTGCCATAAGCAAATAATGACAATAAATTAGCAAAATACAACCATTTTGTATGTGGCAAAATGTTAAATAAACTACGTGATATCCAAATGAAATTCTAATTTCTCTTCCCATCTGTCTCTCACTCGTACTAGCAGCCCTGTATCTTTCTCGCGACACTGTGCTGACCAAGGAAACACTCAAGGAAGTAAGTGAATCATTGTTTTTCAGTACAGAAGCATGCAAGTCCTGTACCTCAGCTTTGTGAGTTAAAATTTAAGTATAAAATTGGATAAAATTACTTCAGGGATTATAGATCAGTCCCTACTCCCAAAGCCAAAAATGAAATCCTGGAATTGGCTGAACCTCGGGCTATCATCTGCAACATAATATTTGACTGGCTACATGGCCCAGCTTTTATTTTCCCCAGAGCCACTTAGAAATAGGTAGCCAGCATTTCTCGCAGGACTGATCTGGTTTCTATCAGAGCATATTATATAAATATAATTATTAAAACTAAGAGAATAATTTGTTGCCTTCCCAAAATTCCTCAAAGCAGTGAGGGCAGGAAAAGGAGAGAAGAAAATGAAGAGAACTTCGCCATTGTTCACTGACAGCCCAGCCCTGAGTAGAAAGTCAGTGATGTATTTCTGGAAAATTCTAAGACAGTAATGATTGACAGATCTGTCAATGTGACAATGCACCTGCTGCTACACTTTAATGGTGATGTATAATGTTCAACACTAATTCATTGTGCTCAGGGAGACAGAAATAGGGGAGAGAGAGAGAGAGAGAGAGACAGGGAGAATGTGTGTGAGCGAGAGACAGAGAGATGGTAGGTGACAGAGAACGCTTTTAGAAAGAAACAGACAGAGACCAAGAGAAAAGAGGAAACTGTGAGAGGGAGAAAAAATTCAGAACATGAGACAAAAACCTGTGTAAGACTGTAGGGCCCTCTGGGTAAGCAGGAGGCAGCGATGCAGATAGGCTTGTCACTCTTAGTCTCAGCACAACAGGGAATGATGTGTTGGCTCTTGGGTTTAGCGGAATTTGCATTTCTGAATTGAGTAGGATGTTTACTTTGAAGGGTTGTGACAGGATTCAATGGGAATGAGGGGAAAGAAGCAGAGCGTATAGAAAGAAAAAAAAAATGGGAAATAAAATAAACATCAGCTAAAGCACTTCAGATTTTAAGGCATCTATTTCTATTGATACCAGAGATGTTTGGTAAGATTCTTAGAAGGGTCCAGTGCTGGATGTGTTTTTTTTTTTTTAAAGTGCAAAGAAATAAAATCTGTATTAACGTGATCTGATTTTAAGAAATGGAATCATATAGAACAGAAAGAGAAATAACAGACTCTTACATACAAAAGTGGCTGCAGCAGGTTTCTAAAATTGATTTAATATGAAAACCTTAATTACTTAATTATGATCTGGTATAATTTACATAGGTTTGTTCTTATATAATATTTTGTGTAATGATTTTTTTGGTCATACTTATGTAAGATAGACTTACAATAAGAGCAAAAGCTTATTCTGAAGGAATATAAATCAAGAGCTAGATAGCCGACGAAGGGCTGCAGGCAAAAAAAATAAGAGCAAATTATGATGATTTCAGCTTTATCTACGCTTATAAAAGGTTGACAAACAGTATAATAACGATTCAGTTGTGAAGTAAATGGCATGCAGAAAATGTACAAACACATACGATGGAAACCTGCAACTGCTAAAATTCTGAGCAAGTGCTGTACTTCATTGTTAATTAAATATGGTGGGAGGATTTACATTTGTGAGATTACTCAGCAAAGAAACACATGGTGATGCCTCATGTTGTCGTCTGACCACCTCCTGCCCTGACAGAAGGAATATGACACACACTGGTTTTACCTTTCATGACAGGATGGCTAGTAGCAGTTTGGCATCAGTGGATGACATATACGGGAGATTCTATGCAAGTAACCTTAATGGTGAATACCTAAAGTAGGTCAAAGATCTCCCCACTTACCCACGGTTCGTGATGGGCGTGGCTTGTTAACCTCATTATCATAAAGGCAGCACGCAACAAGGTACAGAAAGCCACAATGTTTACTTTCATTTAAGGTACATATTTTGGTCCTGACATGCTTCTCTGAAAGGCAGTCACTGACAAAATTAAAGTCACCACATGATAAACAGTTTAATAGTAGAGAAAGGAAGCATACAGCTTAAGTATTTTGCCAACTGAAGTACAAATGACTGCTTGTTAGTGCCATATAGGTAAGACCTATACCATAAAAGGCTTTAAGCATTTCACTATCGGAAAAATGGAACTTAAAATAATGGCGTATACTTGCAAGTAATGCAGAATAAGGCTGATGGAAGAGGAGTGTTCTCCTTTGGCATGAAAAATGCATTTATGGAAAGCATGTATAATCAATCCTATTGTGCACCATTTTACAATCAACTGTCCCTCTTAAAAGCATTATTAAAGATATGCCTTCCATGTGGCATTGCAAAATTTTCACCCCTTAAAGGGGCTCTAAGGAAATATTTTCACTAATGTCCCAGAATGCAAATACATAGACAGTACCCTAAATCCATAACTCTCTTTCACAACCCATAGAGATAATATTACTAGCAAGGTTTGTACTCAACTCAAAGTTTGTTACAGGTACTCACATCTCCTATGTCTGAGAGCTAGTTTTGCGCCACAAAAATGGCCTCCTACTACTGCTTAGCCTTCCTGACTTTACAGTCATCTTATAGTACGCAAATAATTCAGACTGCAGAAAATAAAATTCTCAGATGAGTATGTGTTATTAGCGGACTCTCACACCCAGTATAGCCATGCCATTGGCTATCTATTAAAATAGGGATTCTTTTTTTTTTGCAGTCTAATGCTCAAAGTACTAAACTATGGTACTGTCTACCTGTAAGAGCTAAACTTCAATTTGGCAAATGAGTGTACTCCTTAAGGAATAGCTAATTGGCCTCAATTTTAAAGCACACAACCTGCCACCCGGTGCCATCTCTTCAAAGACATTACAGCACTGCCTACACTGAGTGATTTTAAAATTACTTTGAAAGGACGCAATTGTTAAAGCCACGTGCAAGTGCCATAAGGACAGTTGTTAACTTTTAACCTTCCTATAACAAATACACCACTCAGTGTTGGTACTAACGAATATAAATATACATAGTGTACATGAGTCGTACTGTCTTCCAAAGTTTCAAAATTATTTCTGGTGAAATTATTGATTATTGCTTTGTGTTCTACTCAAGTGTTGTCTTTCAGATAAGATGTTAAACCGAGGTCCCATCAGCTTGAGCTGGTGGTAGCTCAGCTGGATGTAAAAAATCCCACTGCACATATTGAAAAGAGAAGGGGTACTTTATCTATATTTATGCAAGAAAAAAGAACGATTACAAAAACATCACAAAAGTACAATAATTTTAAAAAAGAGCTTCAGATAACAGATAAACACCTTTAAGCTGTATCTCCCCACTGTTTTCCCATAACCAGTTTTTCAATTTAGTCAGTATTAAAGAGTAGTCCAACAATTTGATATATGTAATAGTTCATCTCATCTAGCAAACCAAGGCATCCAGACAGCACTAACAGAAATTCTGTCATATTCTTCCCACTGTTGTATACACACATTAGAATATGTACTGTACATTAAAAATTCTAAGGAGACAGTCTGAAGTTCGGTCAATGAAAAAGTAAATATAACAGCATTTCAAGATCGTATCCTTTCACAAGAAGTAAGAACCTGTTCCATTGTTTCCCTCACAAAGACATAAATGATAATGGCTCTATTCTTTAATTTTATTTTTCATTAAATCTTTAACTGCTAGTTTACTCAGTAGCAGTCTACATAGAAAGTCCTGTATTTCATTAGTCTAGCAAATATAAGATAACATTCTATATTTGTTTGCAGAACAGTGGCAGAGTGAGTAGTCCATGGTTCAATACAATAAAAATAGTCCAGGTCCCCTTTAATAAACACATCACACCGAATGACAATTGACGACCTTTATTAAACTTCCATAACATAGCTTGATAACCGACATTTATTAACTACAACTGAATACAGTATATTTCCTTTTAATCACAGCATAAACATCCATGTAATGTTAATCAGGACAGCGTGACCTACTCATCCTGCCTCCGTAAGTTCGTAAGCAGCATCCATACCTCTGCTCGCTTACTTTACTTATGAAGCAGCATCCAAGACTCACTTCATATCCCATTTATTGAATTACCCATCCAACCTTTACTTATGAAGCAGTGTCCAAGACTCACTTCATACACCATTTATTGAATTACCTTCCACCAAATAAGCCACATCCTTACCTCCACTTATTTATTTAACAAGCAGCCTCCAGCTGCTCCATTCCTTTCCCAAACCCTTGGAATGAACACCCAAACACCAGAGGGGGAATAGAAGAGGGCAAGCCTGTCCCTCTTCTCTGCCTGCCCCAATTGAAACATAGTCCCTACCAATCCAACAAGAAAAGGGTAGGGCGGGTGGGTAGCATGTTCACTCCAAAATGTGATTACTTACCCAGCTACACTTGCCTAAACCCCTTAAGCCCCTCCCCACCATTACATCATTTCCTCCCAACCTTCCTCCTTCTATTTAACCCTTTCCATTCCCAAACCCTCTAACTCCAACTAGTACATTTCTCTAATCCATTTCTGAAAATGTCCCTGGACAAACTGGTTTGTTGCCAAACCTCATTTGTCTCAGTCCCCTTCAATAAACACATCACACTGAATGACATTTGATGACCTTTATTAAACTTCCATAACATAGATTGATAACCAACATTTATTAACTACAACTGAATACAGTATATTTGCTTTTAATCACAGCTTAAACATCCATGTAATGTTAATAAGGACAGTGTGACCTGATCATCCTGCCCCGTAAGCAGTGTCCATACCTCTGCTCACTTACTTTACTTAAGAAGCAGCATCCAAGACTCACTTCATATCCCATTTATTGAATTACCCATCCAACCTTTACTTATGAAGGAGCATCCAAGACTCACTTCATACACCATTTATTGAATTACCTTCCATCAAATAAGCCGCATCCTTACCTCCACTTATTTATTTAACAAGCAGCCTCCAGCTGCTCCTTTCCTTTCCCAAACCCTTGAAATGAACATCCATACACCAGGTAGGAACAGAAGAGGGCAAGCCTGTCTGTCTTTTCCATCAACCAGCCTGACCAGGCTGTTCCCCCTCTTCCTTACCAAACTTCCAACCTAACTGCTCATTAAAAGGCATTAAGCCAAACATTATTCGGTGTACAACATCCTTCCAAATAAACTGAATCCATGTTATCATCTCCCAAAATCCTCTCACATAAATAGCCAAAATAACCAATTGCATGAACAGCTGAAATTAAACCCTGATCCCTCTACTATGCTAAAGTAACAACTGGAACCTCATAACCTAACACAACCTCTGTATACTAAGTAAACAAGGTCAGTGATATGCTATCATGCCTAACTACAGCCCCTTTCTCCCCACAGTAGATATCCTAATGACCAAAATGAGATTTCCTTTTATACTGGATCACTTAACTAGTAATCCTGCCATCATCCCCACTTATCCATATAAGGCAAGAAAGCATTTGGTAAGTAGCATCCCCCCTGTTAATGACACCATTACATCACTGACAATAACCACACAACATGCAGGTTACTGACCCTCCATATGCTAATGCCAACACTTGCAACCAACTACCTTGACAATAGGCAAGGTCTGCAAGTTCACACCAAAATGTGATTACTTACCCAGCTACACTTGTCTAAACCTCTTAAGCCCCTCCCCACCATTATATCATTTCCTCCCAAACCTTCCTCCTTCCATTTAACCCTTTCCATTCCAAAACCCTCTAATTCCAACTAGTACAGTTCTCTAACCAACTTCTGAAGATGTCCTTTGGCAAATTGGTTTGTTCGCAATCCTCATTTATTCATAATGAATTCATACCACAATTTTCTGTGCAGTGAAACAATCGGGAAAGAACTTTCCCAGTCAAGAAATTTTAAATGATATTATTTAGCAATATAGTTTCCTATTTATGTTTTTTTTATTATTATTAAGGCAGAATCACAAACAGTAATATATTTCATCCATAATATTCCTCCTGTTTTGTAAGTATCTATAAATAGACTTTCTGTAATTCCCATAGAAATGCAAAGAAGCAAGAAACATAACATGGTTACACATACCTAATACACTGTCAGATGGTTTGCAATATACCATAGACTTTTTATGGAATTCAATCTAATGCTCCATAAAAAAAATGTCTTGGCTGTTTTTCTCTTTCTTTAGGAAAAGAATACACATTACCCACATAGCCTAGTTTAACAAGAACAATGGAGTGTAAAAAGTATACTTTCTTTTAGAGGGATAAGGAAATATTGTTGAGCATATTTAGTAACTAATCCCACTGTTGTAAGTAGGCAGTTTCATTTCCATGTAATATGATTGATATATTTATGCTGTCTGTGTGAAGGAGGTATTAGAAAACTGGAAAATGTTCCAAATCCTTTGCATTTCACAGTATTAAGGAACAATGTTCCACTACTCAAGCTATGCTCTAATGCTTGAAATAAAGACAATAAGTCTCATTAATGTTTAAATCATCAGCATAAGAAGTAAAGGATGGTAAAGTTAACTCACATATTATTTATTTATTTATTTATTTGACATTTGTTAACCGGGTAAGTCTGATTGGGCTAGAAGCCCTTTTTCAGCAGAGGCCCAAGGAGAAAAGCTCCAAAAAACATATACAAAAACAAGTAGAAATATGTGGTGCAAAATAAACAATTACCTTGCAGAGTATACAACAGTACATAGTTTAGAGTATTATATTCACTTCTCTTCAGCTATTTAAATGTATTGGCCATTCCCACTGTATTCCATATTTAAATGTATTGCCCATCCCACTGTATTCTGTATTTAAATTTATTGGCCCTCCCACAATATTCCTTAGGGCCACAACACTCAGTGCCCACCCCTTCCAAACTTATCTTGCTCATTAAAAATGAGTGTCTCTCTCTCCTGACATTCCTAAAGCTTGAGTTACTCCCTCTATCATAACTAACTGCTTAATGCAAATTGCAGCTCTTAGGATATTAACCCTTTTGTCCATCTTACCTCAAAAATCTGTAACATCTAGTCCAAGACCACCAATTCCTGGAGAGTACACGTTCAGTCTCTCAGTAGTCATCTTGGGATTATTGCTCCTGTTTTGCTCCTGGTGAGAGAAGGAGCATAGGGACATTATTTCTAGGAGACTGCTAGTTACCAGAAAGCCTAATTGTTTCATAGATGCCAGCCTGAAATTTGTGTGTATATTTTGCTAAATGAGTGTCTGTGTGGGACCTTCCAGACTGACCTGACTGCTATTCAAGGCATCGACCAGGAAAAGGCTACAGCATGCCTACAGACCCATGCATCATGTGACACAAGACTGCTGATCACTAAAAAGCCTGTGGACTGCTTCTTATCTTGGGACTGTTGCTACTGTTTTGCTTCCAGTGAGAGAAGAAGCAAAAAGACATTGTACCCAGCAGTGTGAAGCTGTGGTGAGACCAGCACTAGTAGTAGCCAGGAAGTAGCCAATCAGGCAAATCCACTCTTTTCAACATTCCTGACAAAACCATTCTTTCTTTTCAATAAGTATTACCTGATTAGCTAATGTCTAACATGTTCAGAATATTTCCCCTAAATACTTCATCACTTAATCATCAGTGTTTACTTTTGTAGTTTCATCTTAAGTATTTGGCAGTTCTTTGTATAGATGCAGGCACATTGACTTGACATCTTTACTGTAAAATACCCTTGAAATCTCAGCACACAGGGCAACTGGTATGCAGTGACAAGCACTGTCCACATAGTTGCAAACCAGATACTTCTGACATTATTTTATTATCTTACCACACCTGTCTAATCAATAAAAAGAGACTGTTGGCATGGACATGAACATTCCCACTATCTTTGCTACCAGCCTGGTAAATATGGGCATCCTGAGGCAATGTAGAAATTGCCTCAGGTTTAATGACAACCAGCTAATTTTCAAACAAATTAATAAGGTATATGAGAGATGAATGCACACAATATCAATGGAGGCAAATCTCTCACATGAAAGTATTCCTAATGTTAGTTAGGTTGTCAGTAGTGCAGCAGCCACACCCACCAGACACCCACAGCACAAAGCAGACACTTGGACCCAAATGTAATCTTCTTAAACACTAAAGACTTCCTAGAAAAAGTACACATAACAAATGGCCCCAACAGCCCCAAGTGTAGTCTTTCAAAACAACCCTCACATCAGTACATAGAGGCACATCTCATGGAGTCTCTACTTCTAAGCCCATAACACAAGCCACCACACAATCCAACATTCTTGTCATTGAAGACTCTATTGTGAGACACACTGCTGTCCCTCTCACCATGCTGAGTAAGCATAAAATTCCAGTTACGGGCCAAGATCTGCCACATTACTCATACACTCGGGTCATTGGATCCAAAGTATCATTATGACTCATAGTCCATGTGGCTGTGAATGACATGAGACATACATCCCCAGACTGTATGAAGAGAAACATCATAGAACTCTCAGAATATATATCCCAGGCTGGTATGAATCTAGCACTGAGCAGCATTTTACCTTCTTCAATGATGATTCCACAGAGTAAACAGAAGATGACTGACTTTAATAAGTGGATTAATTTCTGGGCTCATTCTATGGAGGTACAGTATTTATCAGCATAGAAGGAGATAGTCGACTGACCATGCTGCTTTGCCAGGGATGGTCTGCACTTATCCCCTCTAGGCTTTCTAATATTAGCTAAAACATTATCTTCCCTCCCCCACAATGCCTTTTTTGGGCAATGCAAAACTGAAAGTACTTCTGACAAAGCAAATAAAAAACAAGGAAATCTAAGGGTGTTACTGATCAATGGTAGAAGTCTAAACAAGGAACTCCACTCCCTACAAGCTCTCCTCACCTTAGAGAATGCTGACATCTGTGCAGTCACTGAGATGTCATTTAAAGCCACACAGAGCACACTAGCAGTGCAAGGTTATAATGTTTTCACACATTTAAACCAGCTAATGCACAGACCGGGACTGAAGGTGGCAGTATCTTGAATTACATCAAAAATAAATATACCTCAAGGATGGACAAACAAGATGATGTACTTGAGCTTCTCCATGTTAAAGTCACCATAGGCAAAATTCCATACCACTTCCTTGTAAGCTATAGGTCCCCCTCCATTTTCATGGCTGACTCTAATTATGCCACTATGAACTGGAAATCATATACAGCAACAGATGTGCAGACACTGAGATTCCTGGATTTTTTAAATACAAACTTCCCAGACCAGACTGTCAATATAACAACCAGGGGTACAAACATACTGGATTTGGTCCTAAGCAATATGGGGGAGTGTTGCACACCTCCTGGTATAATGTCCTCTCTGGTAATGTCAGACCACAAAACAGTCTCCTTTGAAATAAAAACAAAACCTGGAACCCAGCAAATCTGGATTGTTCAGAAACTACTCTAAGGCTAACTTTCTACTATTAAGTGATAAACTGGCAAATTTCAAGCCCCCATGATTTTGCCTACATGGGCCGTCATCACAAAAACCTTATATAAGCATGTTAATAGCTGCATACAGACACACATACCCAAAAGGAATACATACAGAACTAACTTAAAAAAACAAACCATTCTGGTAGAATCACAACATCAAGAGGCTCTATAACAGAAAGAAGAAAACGGCAGCAAAAATGAAGAGGTAGATCACCCATCATATGAAAAGCAGTCTCATCAAACTTAACCAATAAATTACAGGAAAAATAAAGTATACCAAATCAAAATCTGAGGTAAATTTGACCACCAAGACTAAGGACTATCACAAGGTATGATTTGTTTACCTACGTTACTCTCTTCATTCACAACATAATGCACATCTGCCTTAAACTCTAACATTACTGACACACTTAATGGAATCATAGTACTAACAGGTAAAGGCTATTGCTCTTCTAGCAATTTAATTTGAGGGCAGTCAAACCAAAAACGCTCAGTAGTTGTACATTTTCTTCAGAGTGTCTCAGTTATGAATAGTGTGACCAAACTCCCCCCATTCAGCACATTTTATCTTAGGACACGTGTGCATTAAATGTTAATAAGATGCAAAGAAAACAAGTCTTTGGTTGCTAGTTATAATACAAGAAGGGCCTGTGACCAGAGATATTAAGCACATTGTGAATGTGCACAAACTGTTTTGCAAATATTTTCAGTATTGCCCAGATTTCCCAAGCACCTCTCCATATTTTTCTGTCATCATATTTTTTTTATATATATCCAAGTCAGAATGGCATAGTTTAAAAAAGTGAGACTGAATCTGACCTAGCTGAATGGCATAATGTAGAGAAGTGAGATTGAATCTGAGCTAACTGAATGGTATAATATCGAGAAGTGAAACTGAATCAGAGCTAGCTGAATGGTATAATGTAGAAAAGTGAGACTGAATCTGAGCTAGCTGAATGGTATAATGTAGAGATGTGAGATTGAATATGACCTAGCTGAATGGCATAATGTAGAGAAGTGAGATTGAATCTGAGCTAACTGAATGGTATAATATCGAGAAGTGAAACTGAATCAGAGCTAGCTGAATGGTATAATGTAGAAAAGTGAGACTGAATCTGAGCTAGCTGAATGGCATAATGCAGAGAAGTGAGACTGACTCTGAGCTAGCTGAATGGTATAATGTAGAGAAGTGAGACTGAATCTGCCCTAGCTGAATGGCATAATGCAGAGAAGTAAGTCTGAATCTGAGGTAATCGAATGGCATAATGTAGAAAACTAAAATTAAATCTGAGCTAGCCCCATACCAACTAATCTAGATTAAAGGGTACTATGTCTTTTTAGCTGTATATTTAAACCCACAAGGTCGTACTGTGCCCAAGGTGTGCAAAGTTTTTTTAAGTCACATTTAACCAAAAAAATCTTCTGCAAATGAAAATGTCTCAAAAAAGTCAAATTGCAAGTTGTATCTTTGCCAGAATTTGTTTAGCAGTAAATCCAAGAGGAGAAACAATGTTGTCCCAAATCGCATAGCTGTTAATTACTTCATTGCTTTTAGAATATAGTTATACTACAGGCAGCTGCCTTTCACATAGTGAGATAGAGGAAACAGTAGTAGAAGTAGATTTAATCATGTGCGAATATGTTCTTGGAAAAATACTATTCCCAAAAGCAGCTAGGTCTGTGTTTGCAGATGGAGTCTGTGTAGAATAACAGAGGCAAAGCGTGAACTCCGACTTTTATCCAGTGACACAGGAATGAAGATATCCCCTTCTTCTGCAGCACAGCAATCAACTATTTGACTCCAAGGTGCAGCTTCAGTAAATAAATGGAGAACATTAAGGTTCTAGAGAGGGAAGTCAGGTTTTGGGGTTATTTGTTATGGTGCAGGTGCATAGCCAGAGAGATGTAGTCTGAGGGATTTTTTAAAGGAAGCAGGATTACTGATGGTTCTGATTGAAGGAGGGAGATTATTTCATAGCTTTGAGACAGTAAAGGAATAGAACATTTCGCCAGCTGAGAGTTTAGTCAGTAACATTTAACATTTTGTTTTCAGATAACAGGTCGAATAGGATTGTACATGGTCAGTATGGAGGACAGGGATGGGCTGGGTAGTAAATACATTTATGGGCAGTAGTTAATTGTCGATAAGTGAAGTAGTGAGGGAATTCAAGCCAGTTTAATTGTTGCAGAGAGGAACAGTGGTGGGCTAAAAATTATACATTTGTTACAAATTTGGCAAGTTTGTTGTAGTACGAGTTGAGTTTAGTTTTCAGGGAGGACTGAATATTGGTGAGGATAGGAGCACCATATAAGAAAGATGGAAGCAGGACTGATAAGGCAAGAGCCTTTTTAGTAGAGAAGCTAAGAAAATAGTTGTGTCTATAAAGGTCACCTAGCTTGTGATGGTTTTTTTTGATTTTACTGTAGATAAGAAGGTCAAAGGTTAAGTTATCATCAATGATGACACCAAGCAATTTGGTACTAGGGGCGACTTAAATGGTAATGTATTTCGGGAATGAACAGAGAATTCAGACTTGTCAACAGGGCTATATTTATGGGGGTAAATATTAAGAGTTTTGTTTTATTGGGGTTGAGGTCGAGATGGTTCTGTGTTATCCAGGTTTCGGTTGAAATAAATGCTTCTTGACTAAGATGCTGTAGTTCAGAGACAGATTTAGAAGAGCAGATAATAGTAGAATCATCTGCATATTGAATAACAGTAATATTGGTAAGAGTGATTTGCAAGTTGTTGACAAATATACTGAATAAAAAGGGCCCCAGTATAGAACCCTGGGGTATTCCTGTATTAGTATTGATGAACGGGGAGAAGGAGCGCTGCCATACAGTAGATTGCTGCCTATTGCTGAGATAGTTAGAAAACCAGTGTAAGGTAGTGGGAGAGATACCAAGGGTGAAGAGTTTAGAATGCAGAAGGGAGTGAGAAACTGTGTTGAATGCTTTTGATAGATCAAGAAAGAGAGCAGAGACTATGGAGCCCGCATCTTGAGCTCTGTTTACTGTGTCCAAGAAGGAAATGAGTGCAGTGCTAGTGCTATGTTCAGGCCTAAACTCATGTTGAGTGGAGGAAAGGAGTTGGTGTTTAACCCCATAACTAAGGATCTGAGTGTGAATGCACTTCTCTAATATTTGGGAGATGGGGGAAAGACTGGCTATAGGACAGAAGTTGGAGATGTCAGAGTTGTTACCATCCTTGTGAAGTGGGAGAACAAATGTTTTTTTTCTAGATATCAGGTATACTTGATTTCTGAATGGACCTATTGATGAGAATGCTGATAGTGTATACAATGGAGGAGGCTGATAGTTGTAAGAATTCTGTGGGTAAGTTACTTCGGGCATTGGTACATGCTTTTAGTTTATAAAGAAATTTTTGTATGGTGGAAGTTGGTATGGGTGAGATTGAGAAAGTGGGTACAGGATTAGATGGGGAGTATGCTGATGGTGAATCTAGTGGACTTATGTTCATAAGTGGGAAGGTGGTGGGAAGCTTAGCAATGGTGTCAATAAAATATGAGTTAAAGAATGAGGCTAACATAGGGGGTGTTTTTTCTGGGTTTAGACATGGATTATTTTTAGTTCCTGGATGGAGGAGAGAGTTGATTGCTCTCCAAAATGTCTTGGGGTTTTGTTTATGTTTGTTTTGGAGGGTTTGGAAGTGTAAATGTCTGCAAATAAGGGATAGAGGGGCAAGAACAACTAAAAAATTGAAAGTAGCTTGCTTCATTTGCATGATTGGAGAAGTATACGCACATATATCTATATACATAGACATAGATACATTTATATATATATATATATGGGAGACAGAAGAGATCGCAGAACATCGACAAAGCAGAAAATCGAAGAAGACAAAGTGAAGAAGACCGAGAAGAAATGATAATCGACGCAGCAAACGACATAACCTGAGACTCGCCCGAGAACCGACGACCAACACGGGAAAGGCTGTGAGCATGGGCTGTGGGACAATGGGTGTGAGTGCGGGTAAGTGAGATAGTGGGAGAAAGGTGGGGGATAGGGTGGTAGTGGGGGGTTAGGAGTTAGGTTAGGAGTTTTGGGGGGTTACGGGAGTTAGGTTAGGGGAGGTAGGCCAGGGGGGTTAGTAGAGTTTAGAGTTAGGGTGGAATAGGGGGTTAGTTGAGTTAGGGGTTAGGTTTAGTGAGTAAGTAGTTAGGTTGTAGGTTAGTAGCGTAAGGTAAAGGAGTGGGTGTAGGAAAGGGTTAGGCGGGGGAGGTAAGGTTTAGGTTTAAAGCTTGTGTTTTGTGTTGTTGTGTTGTGTTGTGGAATTGTGGAATGTTGTTTTTGTTTTAATTAATGTTTGGTGTGTGTGCAGTGTAATGTGGTGGGTTTGGTTTGTGTAAATTATTCGGGTTTCGGTTATGTTGTGGTTTCGTGTTTATGGACCGTCTAATATGTGTGGTGGGTGGGTGATGTGGTTGTCGGTGTGTGGTGGTTGCTATGTCAGGTAGAACCATATATATATATATATATATATATATATATGTGTGTATATATTTATATATATATATATATATATATATATATATCTATATATACATATATATATATATATATATATGTGTGTGTGTACATGTACATCTATAATTATATCATATTGATTTTCAATTGCTACTTAAGTTTGAATGGAGGCGGTGCCATTTGGGGATCCTTGCAGAGTGCTAGATAAACTAGTTGTAGTTCTGTTCAGCATCCATCCCAGCTGTAGGCCAAATCTGATAACCCATTCCTGTGAAGTGGCAATTCTACTTAATGCACAATGCATATCAGCTATAATTCACAAAAAAGTACTACAAGGTGTTGAGTATGTACATATCCCAAAGTATGACAATTGGCAGCAGTGAGAGAGGGTCACAAAGGACAGGGTCATTACACAAATGTAGTGAGAGAAGGTCACAAAGGACAGGGTCATTACACAAATGTAGTGAGAGAAGGTCACAAAGGACAGGGTCATTACACAAATGTAGTGAGAGAAGGTCACAAAGGACAGGGTCATTACACAAATGTAGTGAGAGAAGGTCACAAAGGACAGGGTCATTACACAAATGTAGTGAGAGAAGGTCACAAAGGACAGGGTCATTACACAAATGTAGTGAGAGAAGGTCACAAAGGGCAGGGTCATTACACAAATGTAGTGAGAGAAGGTCACAAAGGACAGGGTCATTACACAAATGTAGTGAGAGAAGGTCACAAAGGACAGGGTCATTACACAAATGTAGTGAGAGAAGGTCACAAAGGACAGGGTCATTACACAAATGTAATTTTACACCCATCTGCATGAATAGTAACCTTTGTAAAATCAAAGAGGCAGTTATAATGTAGTTTCCCCAAAGGAACAAAGAAGACCTACTGTTAATTATGGAATAGCACACATCTGTTCAGGAGGATGTTGGCTTTCCTGTTGTCTCACATTCTTTGAAGGGGTAGCAGTAGTACTTAGTGAAGGGTTAACATTACTTTGTATTTAACATGACTTTGCTAAGACTCTCAGAACTTCTCCACAAAAGGGGATAATTCACAAATTAAAAGCACTAACCATGAATCCATGGTTAATTCAACTAGAGGCTACCGGTAATGAATATCAGTGCTCAAGATTAATACCTCTTTGTTTTGTACTATTCTTCTCAGAGAAAGAACTTGGGAAATGTTCTTTCATTAATCCGACATGCTGAAGATTGCTACCTGTGTACCGACATGTGAAGATCGCTACGTGTGTACTGACATGCTGAAGATTGCTACCTGTGTGTCAGCATGCTGAAAATTGCTACCTGTGTACTGACATGCTGAAGATGGCTAGCTGTGTACCGACATGTGAAGATTGCTACCTGTGTACTGACATACTGAAGATTGCTACCTGTGTACCGAGATGTGAAGATTGCTACCTGTGTGTCGACATGCTGAAGATTGCTACCTTTGTAACCTAACTACTTTTAGAAAAGATTCTGATTTTCTCCAAGATAGTCTACAAAACAAAAACTTCATATACTCCATAGCACCACATGTGTTGAGGACAATGGTTGACAACAACGTTTAACTGTTCAAATATTTGTTCTCTATGATGCCCTCACCATAATTTTTAAATCTTATCACATGAATAGAATGTTACATGTCAGAATACATATATCACAAATGGAATGGCACATCTCAAAATTTATATAACATAAATGGAATGGAACATGTCAGAATACATATAACATAAATGGAATGTTATAGGTTCATAGGTTCATAGGTTCATACTAGGCTATCTGCCCTAGGGCATTTATAAGCCTAGCCAGAGTGTGTTTGGCTTTCGCCACCCATTTTAAATTAATTTTGTATGCCTTTTTTTGAGGTTAGTATACTGTGCCTCTGTCTAACAGTGACACAGAAGTGATACCCGGGGTAAACCTACGATCTCCCATCCACTCATCAAGATTCCTCTTGAAGAGAGTCAATGTGGGACTCTGCCTAACCTGGACTGGGATTTTATTCCAGAGTGAAGGGAGCCTCTGGGTTATGAATCTGTCCCTCCAGCATGTCCTATTTATTTCAGTGCTGAGGTTCAAGTCTCTTGAGCGCGTAGCTTGATGGGATTTGGATTTTCTGAGGTGCAGCATGTCCATTAATTCCGGGTTGGACATGGCTTTATACGTCAGGCACAGATCGCCTCTGAGCAGGCGGTATGCCACTGAGTAGAGCTGGAGTTTCTTTAACCGGGCAGCATATGGCATCTGTTTGAGCCCTTTGATCCTCTTGGTGAGGTACTTTTGGGGTCTTTCCAGTTGTTGCAGGTGTCTGGTAAGGTACATCCCAAAAGGGGCATTGTACACAATTATGGGCCTGATGAGGGATGAGTAAAGAGGCACGATGACCTCCCTGATCTAGATGTGAATCCCTTCATGATTAGGTGGGCTATATAAAATGTTTTTCTAACCACTTTGGCCACGTGGTTGTCAAATGAGAGATTGCTATCAACTTGGGTCCCCAGGTCCCTAATGACTTCTTCTGTACTTAATGGATTACCACCTATGTGGTAATTTGTGGGCACTTTGTTTTTGCCAAATGGGATGACTATACACTTTTTGGCGTTTAGCTTGAGGCCATGGCTCTGGCACCAGTTGTCTGTTTCTATGAGGCCCTTTTGGAGGATGCTTGTGTCGGCTGGAGAGTTGATTATGGCGCCCAGTTTGCAGTCATCTGCGAACTTGGTCAGCCACAGTCCTTCCGTGTTGGCCTGTACCACCGAGAAATATATACCGAACAAGAGAGGTCCCAGGACTGAGCCTTGTGGGACGCCACTTGTAACTGGTTTGGAGTCTGACATGGCTCCAGCAATTCTAACCATGTGGGTTCGGTCCTTGAGCCAGTTTGCAACCCATCTAGTGACATAGGGGTTTATATTTAAGCTGGTGAGCTTATCTATAATGCCCGAGTGGGGTATTGTATCGAAGGCTTTGCGAGGTCCAGGTAGGCTGTGTGGACCACCTTCCCTCGTCAATGGCCTTGGTGACTGTTTCAAAGAAATCAACCAGGTTTAAGAGGCAGGATCTGCCCTTAACAAAGCCAAACTGGGTAGGATCCAGTGTCTGTAGGTCCCCAATATCTTTATTTATGAGGTCCATGATGATCCTTTCCGTAGCTTTGCAGACCAAGCTTGTCAGGCTTATGGGGCGATAGTTTCCAGGATCCGTTGAGGCACCACCTTTGTGGAGAGGGACCACTGTTGCTGTACGCCACTCTTTGGGTACATATCCTGTAGTAAGGCTAAGATTGAACAGTAGTTTTATGTTTGGGTTTAGCTCTTCTTGGAGTTCATGTAGGATGCAGCCCGGGACACCATCTGGTCCCATTGATGCTGTGTTGTTTGCTTTGGAGAGGGCGGCTCTTACCTGAGCATCTGAGATGTCAGGGGGGCGGCACTCTGTTGGGATAGATATTTGCCCTTTTGGTGGGGATGGGGGGGGGAGAAGTTTGCACTGAACCTGTCAGCTAGGATGTTGGCAATGTCTGTGGGCTCAGTGTATTTTTTGTCATTTTGGACTAATTCTGAGCATATCTGGGAATTCCCACCCAGGTTCCTAACATAACTAAAGAAAGCCTTGTGATTATCCTTAGTGTCCTGTGCAATTTTTCTCTCGAAGCTGGCCTTAGACGATTTTATGAGTGCCCGTAGTTTTTGCTAATACTGATCAGAGATGCCTTCCCTTTTTGGGATTTTGCTCTATCATGTAGTAGCTTCCTCCTTCTATTGTATAGTTTGTTTATGGCTCGGGTCCACCAGACAGGACGCCTGCCTTTGGAGGATTGGGTCTTGGTTTTATTTGGGATTGCATGATCCATGCATTCCTGAAGGTGTTCATAGAATGCGTTTATAAAGGATTCTGCGGTCTGGGCCGTATTTTCCACAGGCCCGGGGCTTTGAAGGATTTCCTCGGTTTTGAGGCGTGTGAAATTTGCTTTAGAGAAGTTTTTCACTGTGGTTTTCTGGGCAGGGGGTGGGGTCGGGATGTGAATATCCAGTGAGATTAGTTTATGGTCTGATCTTACCAGTGAGGGATACACTTCTGGTCTGGAGCATAGTGTCCCCATGTTGGTGATGATCAGGTCCAGTATGTTTTCCCCTCTTGTGGGAGTGGTAACAAGTTGTTCCATAGCATTTGAGTTTATAAATTCTAGGAACCTTTGGGCTAGGGTGTTGGAGCTAGAGTAATGCTCCCAGTCTATGTTTGGGTAGTTGAAGTCGCCCAATATAATGTCAGAATATATATAACATAAATTGAATGCTACATGTCAGAAAACATATAACATAAATGGAAAGTTATATGACTACTCAAACATCTTTAAGTGCAGTTCAATGTCCATTCTTGGGTAACAACACCAAGTTATTTTTGTTGCCAGTTAGGATCAAGTCATTGAGAAAAAGGGTTAAATGATCAGTACACCTACATGTCAGTAAATGTAGGATCGTGAGACCCGTCAAAAAGACAATAAATTATGATTGCAAAATAAATGCTTAATTCACAAAAAGTGTTAGTATTGTTAACAAGAAAATAATATACAGCATTTTACGACTGAACTAATGTACAGATATACAAAAAGTCAGAAGAGCAAGTTCTGTAGCCCATAGAAATCTAAATGACCATTCTAACCACTACAGGGGGATCGCTGATTTGTAATTTACTTCAATTGTTAAAGACTGCTTTATGCAGCTTTAAACTGGCTAACTGAATAAAATGGAAAAAGTATAACAGAAAAGTCTAATTATTCATGACCGTTGAGGAACTGTTATCATTTTCTGTTTCCTGTAGGTAACTTAGAGTTGATATCTGTCTGATCTACAAAGCAAAGTATCATTAAGTCTATGCCCAGATTGTACTGCTGGGGGAGCTTATACCAGACTGTGTAAATTAATACTGAAAATGAATATTTATGGAAAAAAGTGATATGAGCATGCAAACATAAACACATGTATATATATATATATATATATATATATATATATATATATAGATATGCATACGTGTTTGTATATACACATATATGTGTCTGTATGTGTATATATATATATATATAATGTATATATATATATATATATATATATATATATATATACATGTATATAGATATATATATATATATATATATATATATATATATATATGTATATAAGCATGTTATGTTTTGATAATATTGGATGTAGAACTAATTGAAAAAGCAGCTTTTATTCAGCTCGTATATTGCTCTATTCAAGGTTTCAAAGCATATGCAGAAAAGTTATATATGTAGTCTCACCAAGAGAAAATGCCCATGTACAGATTTTTCCAACATTCAATAAAAACGTCCAGATATAAATTCAAGTTTTGATTCCATTAAAGTGAAATTGCTGCCTCTCCCTCAAGACTCTAAGAAACCCATAGTGAATCTGCCAAATTCACTATGGGTTTCTTAGAGTCTTGAGGGAGAGGCTAACTGTCTTTTGTAACAGGGTAATTAGGGATTTGTTAGACTCTCATGTGGGAGGCTCATGTTCTTAGACTGGAGTGCCAGTGAAGACTGTCATTGTGGTAGAGGTAGTTATGGTTCTCATATTCCCAGCTTAAAAGGGTGCCTACAACAGCTGAGGGTAGCCCAGTCTGGTGATATTGTATAATTATGGACCGGGAGTGAGATGAGCTACATGTGAACCAGGTACACTGAGAACCTGCAGCAATTTCGTGCATGTACATTTATACTACACTGGATTAGGAAAATTGTAATTCTATAACATTAATGTTATTAACATAATATTACTTGTTATCACCATACAGTTTGTTACGTGACATGACCTTTAAACATATGAATTTATGTGCAGACACTGTAAGTCTGCCCTGTACCATTATGCACAACAGCACTTTTTGTAAAAGTGCCCCTGGCTTCCTTTCATCACTGAGCTAACAAGTGAATTAAATATAAAAAAAATAGATTAATATATCAATAGTTGCTTAAATAAATGCATATAGTCAGATAATCCATTTGAATAACACAGCAGCATGCATTAAGAAACATGCACTGTTTGTGGTGGTGAAAAGAAGAATCCTTCATTTCCATCACAAAAGAAATAAGAAAAAAAATGATTTAATACATTTGCCATGAGTGTGTGAGGCATGGAGAAAAGCTAGTGACTGAAATTCTAAACCTCAGTGCTGAAAAACATATCCCTGATACTTCATAACATATTGTTATCTAAACTAACCAGCAATGCTTTCATTTTTTTTTAAATTCCATTGCCAAGATGACTGTTAGTATACTTCTAACCTCAAGATAATGATTAAATGTTAATACCAGGTATAAGGACCTGGGGGAGCAATCTATGGAATAAACTGATACTGCAAATATAACATGTTTTAATTAACACAGTTGCCCATTTCATAATTAACAATGGGCCAGTTAAAATGACCACATAAGGATGCTGTGTGGAATTACAAGTCGCTTTCATAAATTTTAATAACAACAACATACCAAGTGTGATAAAGTAAAAAAAGAAACCTGTACTAAGCAGACTTGATAACCCTTGCAAGTGCTCAGTCTGTTATTAATTAAACGTCCTGCTTACATCTGGATGTAGCACTGTCTGTTTAGATTATATTTTAAATAATACCTAACAGCGTTGATACCTTGTTTGAAACAGATTCAACAATTACATTACAAATAAAAATAGCATGCTAAAACATAGGTACATGAGCTGTTTCTAAGGCAGTAACTTAGCAGTTGTGCTAACAGATAATTTTGACATTAAAAAGATGAAAATCTCACCACACATTTACCTTTATGTAAATTCAAAAAGTATTTTCTAGTATGAGGAAAATCATCTTGCTTTATTTTTCATGATGAGTAAAGACTGTCTGTGGCACTTTAGGTCCAAATGTAAAATCCTAAGTCACAACACCCGAGCATGTCTAAGAAGAGCAGGTAATGGACACTCTTGTCCATGTTATTGCAGACTGAAGCTCTATGCTTCATGGGAAGCAATTCTAGATTATGCAAGATTATTCATAGCTATGGCAGTGTCAGTCAGACAAGTAGTACGTTTTGTAAGGGACAACATTAGTGTCTGCAGCAAATACGCATTTTTTTTGCAAACCATTTTACTCCTCTGGTAGAAAAGTGGAGAACTAGCTTGTACTGCTGACAGTGTTGTTTTCAGTGGCTTGGTTTCCTGTAGGAATGCCTTCCTTATGGAGGGTGTATGTCCTCTGCTTATCTGCAAGGCTTTTTCCACAATCTCTAGTCTCCTCCTATTTCACAAAGACAGGTAGATAGGTGTACTAGCAATGCCCAAAGTAAACCCAGGTGTGAGTATAAGAGTGTGTGTGTGTGTGTGTGTGTGTGTGTGTGTGTGTGTGTGTGTGTGTGTGTGTGTGTGTGTGTGTGTGTGTGCGCATCTGTGTGCGCATGTGTGTGTTTGTATATATGTGTGACTGTGTGTGTGTGTGTGCTTGCGTGCGTGCATTTGATTGTGTGTTTGCGTGCATGCACTTGTGTGTTTGTGTGTGTGTGCTTGTGTGTGTGCACTTGCGTGCATGTGTTTGCTTGTGTGTGTGTGTGTGTGTGCATGAGCGTGTGTGTGTGTGTGTGTGCGCGTGCGTGTGTGTGCGTGCATGTGTGCGTGTGTGTGTGTGTGTGTGTGTGTGTGTGTGTGTGTGTGTGTGTGTATGCGTTTGCTTGTGTGTGTGAGTGCATGCACATGTGTGTTTGTGTGTTTGTGTGTGTATGTGTGTGTGTGTGTGTGTGTGTGTGTGTGTGTGTGTGTGTGTGTGTGTGCATGCGTCTGCTTGTGTGTGTGCTTGTATGTGTGTCTGCACCATGTAAGTGCAAGAGTGTCAGCATGCTAAAAATAAATTACATTTGCATCAGGATTGATTCCTGCCTAATGCGTATAAATTTCACTGGAAAATTTCAACATGGAAAAGTAGCTACAGAAAAGGGACGGATGGAGGGATAAATGAATTTATTAAATCTGGAAATGGCATTATCTAAACTGTCCCTATGTAAATAAGGTATGTTTTTAGTTTGGAAGCTAGGCAATTAAGGATCTAAGCTATAAATAAGTGGAGTCCTGTAGTCAAGAGTATAGGGTTAATTCCTTCCACACATATTGCCTACAATGTGAGCTGGTCATATAGAACTCCTGGTTCATCAAGGGTTGCTTGTGTCTAATGGACTAACCTGGTTAACAAACATACATGTTGCTACTTAATAGTGGTAAGTTTGGTCAGCACTTAGAGAAGGAATCAAGCTTATAGTGCTTTATAAAAGTAAGCACATAATAGTATATTCGTAGAATCCAATCCTTTTCAAAAAGCCATAGCTGAAGCCAAGGCCCTGGTACATAAGTCTTGGCCCTGCCTGTAATAGATTTGTTATGGCAAATATAACCTTAGACAACTATTTGTAAATAGTCTGCTTGGCACAAGTTGTCCCTTCTTCTTACCTTCACAAGTGATGCACAGTTCATCTGAAAATATGAGAGCTATAGATCTGTTAAGATAGTATCCAAGTTTTCTGTGAACATCCAAGGTATGGAGTTTCTTTTCTTCCTCATTTTTAGGTTTCAAAAAGAAAATAGAAAAATGAATAGTTTGGCATAAAGTTAACTTGGATACCACTTTAAGCATAAAAGAAGGATTATTTGTCAAAGAATCCCATCTCTATGGAAAATGATGTAGGGTTGACTCACCATAAGAGTTTGTAACTCATATACCTGTCTTCCAGATGTCAGAGCAATCAGTAAAAATGTTTGCCAGATTAAGAACCTCAAGTCAGCCATATTAGCTGATTCAAATGGAGCAAGTGTTAGCTTATCTAACACAAAATTAAGATCCCAAGGAGAGGCCAGCAGTTTACTTGGTGGACTCTTACATAAAATCCCTTTCAGGAACATTTTTTTTAAGACTGTCTTGAAAGGGAAGGATGTATGGGCAGACATGATGAAATGGCTGATAAATGAACCTTGACATAGGAACAAGAAAAGCCATAGGATAGCAATTCATGCAAATATTGTAAAAGCAGAGGACAGCTAACTCTGAAATGGTTCTGATTATCTTGTTGGCACCAACTAGAAAAGCTTTTCCCTTTGCTTATATATGATTTTCAAGTAGCAGGTTTTCTAGCCTCCATTAGTACCTGCTGCATGTCCTCCGTAATTAGGTGCCTAAAAGGAATAAAGACCTTATCATCCAGGCATTCAGCTTCAAATAATTGGTGTCAGAATGTATCAAGCAGCCCTGTTTTGTATGAGCAGATCCAGTCTGTGACGAAGCTTGTAGTAATTGTCCCTGGCTATTTCCAAAAGAAGGGACAAGCAGAGTTTGCTAAGCCAGAAGCGGTACCTGTCAAACCCATATGACTGACAATTTAGTCCGTTGAACTGCTCTGACTGAGATCATGTTACAGTAGAGATCGGGAAATTTGCCCTTTACTCCACTGAAGTGCAATCGCAGAGTTGGTATATATACATGCCAGGGGGTGTGAGGGGTTCATGGAAGCTTGCCTCCCTGCAAAAGCATTTTTTGTGTTGTATGCTGCTATTTGCGTTTTAATTTTTTTTGATGGACTGAATTGTTGATCATATGGGTTCAACCATATGGGTTTCGACAATCTGTCCATCTGATCTTTTGACATAGGTCTGGCCATAAGGGAATCACCACAATGTTCTTGGGGGATTCCTTCTGAGTCTTCTGAAATATCCTGAATATTAGTATAAATGGTGGAAAAACATAGAGGAACATTACTGTCTAAAGAAAAGAAAAGGCATCCATCTTCCAGGCCTTCTTGCATAGAGTCCTGGAACAGAATCTTGTCAATTGATTATTCAAACAGGAGGCAAAAAAAGTCTGTTTGTGGATCTCTCCACAGAAGGATCAAATCTTGGAAGACCCTTGATCTAGTGTCCGTTCATGAGGGTATTCCCTATTCTTGCTCAGCTTGTCTGCCTACAGATTGAGATTGTGCTGTGAAGCTATATCCCAGGCTATCATAGTCTGCAAGGGGGGGTATGACCTGGCTCCCTTTGTTTTTTGATGTACCCCATGACTGTGGGATTGTTTGTAATAACTTTGAAGAGGTTCCAAGGGCCAAAATGGCTTAGAGAGTTGAGACACTTGATCAGGGCAAGCATTTCCTAAATATTTATGTGTTTGCATCTATCCTTGATGTCCCACACCCCTGCACTGTTATCCCCTCTGAAACAGTTCCCCAAGCAAAGTCCGAACTGTCCATGGTGATTGGCTACTTTGGAGCAGGAAGAGAGAAGGGGATTCCTGCATTCAAGGATGTCTCCACCAAAAGATTTCTCTTGTGACAAATCCCAGCACTAGGATTTGAAAAGATAAAGGTTGTTGATGCTGGGACCAAAGAGATTTCAGATACCATTATATCTTTCTCATGTGGAATCTTGCTAGGGCTATCAGGAAAATCAAAGACACCATGTGATCCAAAATCCTGAGGTATTCCCTTGCAGTGATTGAGATCTGAGTGGAAAATCTTAGAAATAGATCTAGATATAGATCTATTATTTCCTGTGGAAGAAAACTTATTGAACTGAGGTGTCTAGCTGACATCCCAGGAATACAATCCTGTGTGAGAGGGGTCAATCTGACATCCCAGGAACATAATTTTGTGTGAGGAAGTCAAGAAAGACTTTTGACTGTACTCTTGGAATTCCAGCTAGTGTAAGAGATCTCTTGCACAAACAAAAGATTCCTGACTCTTTGGGAAAGACTACAAAGATAAGCAATTCATCGATATATGGAAAATGTATATATTCTGTAGCTGCAATGAGCTACAATTTGAGCTAGATACTTTGTGAACTCTCTTAGTGCAGTGGATAGTCTAAAGGATAAGGTAGAAAATTGATAATGTGACCCAGACATGAAAAGTCTGAAGTCTGGTTGGATAGGATAATCATCTTATAAGTCTAATGTTACCAGAAAACTTGAAATAGAAGGAAGAGCTAGCTGGGTCTGAAATGACATAATTTTGAATTAGGGCACTATCACAAACAGATTTAGGAAAGAAAGCTCCAGAACTGGTTTCCAAGTATTTTCTTTCTTTGGCACTATTAACCTCCTTGAATAAAAATCCTTCCCCTCTTGGGAAAGATGAACCGAGTCTATCAGTCCTTGAAACAGCATGCTATGTAGAGCAGGTGGAAAAAATTGAGTCTAATCTTGAGGATGAGGAATGACCTTCTGGAAAGGAGGAATTTTGTCCCACTGCCATCTGTAATCTTGATGAATTATATTCAGAACCCATTTGTCTGAAATGTTACCAAAAATAAAAAAAACTGAGATTAAGACTTTCTGGAAGAAAAAGAGGGGCAGAGTTAGCGTAGGTCTCAAGGTATGTTGAATAGTCATTCGGACATATTGGTCTGTCCTTGGTTTTGGGAGGTTAAAAACTTCATTTTGGAACTCCCTTACCATTCCATCTTACAGGTCTGTTTATCTAAATTCTGTTGAGACCAACGTTTCTGTTTTCTTTCAAAAATGGAAGAGGAGTAAGAAAATCCCTTGGACAATTTGGAAAACAAGAGTTGAAAAATTTGAAATTCCTTGGATCAGCATGCCCCTTTCATTACATTTTTTGACAACCTTTGTAGAAGAGAGGCCAGGCACTAAGTCTCTATCCAAGGGATAATTTAAAATCTCATTTTTAACATCATCTAGAAGGTTCTGAGAATGAAGCCATGCAAACCTCCTTAAAACAGTACCAGTGGCCATAGACCTAGAAGAAACAAACAGTGAGTAGTGAAGATTAGGTTATTTATAGCAAATTTTTCTTCACAAAAGAAACTGTAGGTATAGCATTCTTCATACTTTCACAAGTTCTCAGAAAAAAAATTAACATATGATCCTGACAATTCAAAATTCTGAAAACCAAACTTGCAGAAGTATACACTTTTTCCCCACACCTAGCAGTAGTTTTTCCATCCTTTTCAGAAAGAGTAGGATTGGAAGTAACTAAGTGCTTAGCAGCAGTTGGATCAACTAAGGCTATAGCTACTGAGTCAGGTTTGGGAACAGTGAATACAAATTAAAAAAAATAAGGAATTGTATACATTCTATCTCCTTTTTTAGGGTGCAGCCAGCTGCCTAACAAGAAAACTGTAGGCAGTAACACACACATCCTTTATAGCTAACAGAACAGGAGGAATGGGTGCAGGTTTTTGAAAATCATTCTACAAAACTCGTAGTATTTTCTGAGGGACTGAGAAACCTCAGTGTTCTCTCACTGAGAACACTGGCACTTTATAGCTATAGTCTCAAAGAAATAAAACCCCCTCAGGGAGATCAGAAACTGAGCTTTCCTCTGAATCTGAATCTGAAATTGTAGGGAAAAAAACAAAATCCATCCCTGCATCTTTCTTTTAAACTCAGAGTTTTGAATCTCTTCAGTAAAAGAGGAATCCCTCATTCTTTTACCAAAAACTACTTTACAAGAAAGATCAACATCCTAAATTAAACCCTATGCCAGACCCAGTATACTTCTTCTGTCTAAATAAATGTAAGGAGGGGTACATGCATGATTGACTTTCTGTTTCTTTTTGACAGGAAAAATGGGGTCTGCTGGGGTTACTAATGGCAGTAACTGCTTCAACTAGGATGGGGTCAGCATTCTGACACAACAGGGAAACCTTCCATGTTCCTTATTCCAGGATCAACAAGAGTGGCTCTCACTTGCCCATCAAGGGGTCTCCAACAGCTGCAGAGGATATGGTAAACCCATGGTCCACAGTGGCTGTAGGTGCTATACCAGAGGAATCCAGGAAAAGATGAGTGGTCTGAGGTATAACAAATGGCCACAGTTGTATCACCCACCTGTGGCTGAAGCAAATTGCTAGCCTGTTGTGGTGGCAAAGGCTGTTTGCTTAACTTTTTCTTACTGTGGCTGGAAGAAGGATGGACTGTGGGACTAGTAGTCTGTTCCATGGTCAAGGCAAAAAATGGTGTCTCTTTCCCAAGGAAGACAAGCAGTAAATGTTGATAAATCTTCCGGAACACAAATGTTACATTCTCTTGACAGAAAATATGTATTTGGATAGTTAACGCTACTTTTAAACTGACTGAATAAATAAGTGATCAATTTAAAACTATGCTACAGTCTTGAGACAGTCTAATAAAAGACAACACTTATAGCTTTAAAATAACTTTTCTAAAGAGGAAATTAATAAAACATCAATAAATTTAAGAAAATAGATTTGTTTCCCCAAAGAAAATGTATTTGCCCAGCAAAGGAAAGCACAAGCTGAACGTCAGTCCTCTAAAGCCTCAGAGTGGCATACTCTTCATTGGCAGTAAGGCTCTGGAGGGCTTCTGCCCAAACTTGTGTTTTAGTCAGCTCAATTCCAGCTGCTTGACAGTTTGGGTGTACGGAAGGTACCCTGAAGCTTTGGAAGCTAGCTGGCCATTATATCCTTTTTTTTCTAAACAAGAATCATCTTTATTGAATTATCAGTTATGACATAGACAATCATACATTTATATAAATGAAAACAAACAATTAACATATTTTCAGTTGCAAACATTGCACATCACTTATAATCTATATGGCCATTTTCAGTCAAGCATTACATAGCTCATTCAATTCCTGCCTTCCCTTAAACCTCATTCATCCAACAAAACATTATTCTGCATGTATTGTTCCCATAGGTCATTATATACTTGGCAGGATATAGCCCATATAGCTAAGGTACTGCAGCAGTGATCAATATGATAAACATTACCTAGCTGTGTAGGTACTGAGAACTGTCACAGTTATCCTCCCTGTCCTTAAAAGAGACCAGATCACAGTCAAACTCAGATATGAGCATATTGTTGCCTATGAGCTGTCTAGTTTTTAAGGAAAGAAATCTGACTGCACTGTTAGCAAGCTCCTAGCAGTTTCATTATATTACCAGAGGAATGCTGAAGGTATGTGCTTTACAGGGAGGGAAGGGATATAGTAACTCCACTGGATACTTAAACACATAAACAACGTGTAGAGGACACAGGTGAAAAAAAGAAAATCTGGTGGCTTGACTACAGCTCAGCATTCTTGAAAAAAGAATTAAAAATATATTTTTCTCTTTTAATGTCTCTCAGTCTCTCTTTATATATTTTATTTTTCTTTCTCTTTATATATTTTGCACTGCAAAATGTAGAATGGTAACATTGTTGGCAAGTTTGCAGTCTACATTTTTCATTGCTTGCACAATATTGTTGGCAAGTTTGCAGTCTACATTTTTCATTGCTTGCAAAATATTTTTATTGACTGTCTTAATATCTTATATGTGTGTATGGAATATTTTGTTTGGCTGATTGCAGCAAGGTGTATGCGAGTGTTGGTTTGTGTACTTCTGTATGTGTTGATCTGTGAGCTTGTGTGTGTGTGTGTTGGTTTTTGTGCTTCTGTGAGTTGACTGTGGTTTCTTTCACAGATAGATGTGATCATAGAGAGGTTGTAGTGATTTGTCTGTGTAGGGAGATTTCTTCCTATCTGAGCATGAGACATTTATAATAAAATGTAAGTTAAAGCTTTTACTTTTATAAGCAATATCTTATCTTATTTCATTGCTCTTTTATTTTATTAGAGTAATGTAAATTAGAAAGATAAGCGCCAAGCACCAAAGCAAGTTGGTAAATAAACAGAAATGAATATTTGGTCAATCTTTGAAGTGAGTGAAATAATTTGGAGGAAGCATACAACACTTAATAAAGAGAACAGTTCACTTTTTTATCTTTTCCAAGTAAAGCACCATATTTTTCTGCAGAATCAGCCAGGTATTTATAGATATCATATTAGCACACACCTCTGTCCCCCTTGGATAGGCAGTGCAATGACATATAAAGGTATGGCGTCACCTTTCTAAACCATTCCCTTACATGTATGTGTGATGCAATCCACCCATATTAGGTGTGTATGTATTCTTTTTTTTTTTTGTCATATGACTACATATGTCATATATACTGTCTGCTTTATCATTATTATTTATATTATTATTCGACTACTACTGCTACTCATGAAAATGAACTGCGGGTATCCTGTTTTAATAGGTCAGGGGTTAAGGGTCTTAGCTGATTGTCAAAGTGTAATAAATAAAACAAACAGGCAAATAAAGCTGGATATTTATGATTAAGACATCAGAACCTTCTGGATGGAAGTTTACAGACAAACAGAAAAACTATTTATTTTAAAAGTGATATGCAAATTAAAACTGTGAATTCTGAGGCAATGAATGAAAATTGGCTGTCACTTTTACATAAAAGGGATCCATTAGTTTTGCATTCTGAGAGAACATTTACTAAGAAAAAAATGATGTTCAACAAAAAAAAAAAATGATGAATTTTCATATGTTTCGAGGAATCAGCATAAGATAGCAATTTAAAGGCCTTCATATGGAAGTTTTCTTAATAGAAATATTTCTTGATAAGCAGGCCCACAACATAAACACAACAGATGAAAAATTAGCTGCGGTAGCAAGCATGAAAAATATGGTTCTGGGTAAATGCATACAACTAAATATATAACATGGGTTAAAATAATGGGTTACTGTTCCATCCTCTTCCAGTTGACATGAAAAAGCTATAGAGCAATTATATATTTCTTTTTTTTTTTGTCTCCTGTTCAGTAAAAAGTTACGGTTAGATTTGGTTTGAGATTATAATGCTTGTTTTGCTGTGCTTTATATATCTTCCTAATATATCACATAAAATATTACACTGCAATCAATTTAGTACAATAATTTCATTACCATCTTCTATTAAAGAATAGATAAAGAAAACTACTTAGGACAATTCAGTGATGCAGATACAGTATATAGTTCTGCACTTGGTTTAGCTGATGTTGCAGCGGGAACTTCCTTGAGGTGATTTGACCTCCAAACTGATCGTTTTAGCAGAAAATGGGCAGTAAGTGAAATTCCTTTCACATGTGGCATGTGGCTTTTTCCTTCAAAGTTTAGATTTGAAATTCTTCTCAAGTTCACAACAATGCCGAACTAAAACTCTTGCTTTTTGCAATGATGTCAGGGTTCAATCTACTGACACATCAGTAATTTGTAAGCCATAGACAGATGTTTACCATCCTCGGGCAGGTGTATAAATCTGTTACCATTGCAAAACAATCTAAGCAGGTAGTGATGGCAGTATAGGCTAGGCTATCTCTGTGGATGCTTTGCAGTGCCATAACATGATTCCTAGTACATGTTACATGCAGGCATTTCTCCTCGTTTATCATTCATAATATGACAATATTGGTGCATGTATTATGATGCTGAAGCAAAAAAAAACAAATACTCAGGAGATGCACTTCCACAACTGTTGCCGGATCACTTTTGTTCTCTGTGAAGTGGCATAATTCCTTTAAAAGGTTTGTGTATGACTGTTGTTTTTTCAGTGTGGAAGGTAAGGCTCAGGAGAGGTAAGGTACCTAACAAGAAAATACCCTTAGCCAAGCACTGCATGACTGTGGAAACAGGATGTAGCAACTACCGAAAAATAAAAATGAGACTGCACATAGAGTATAATCTGTCTAAAACACAGCACAAGCGTGCGATGTGTATTATTACATATTCTTTGTTCACATGGAAAACTGAATTGCAGCACAGATGGTTACAGGATAAGTTATTAAGAAAAATGCTTAAAGCAGCTGAAGTGAAAAGAAAAATGCAGCTTTATTCAGAAGTGACATGGCAAAACATAAATTTCCCTGCAGAACAGGGAAATGCAAAGGAGCAAAAACAGGGAAGAACTGTTTGTGCCTAAAGGCCTTACATCCAGTGAAAGCACTCAGAGGTCATGATTTTCATGGAAAGACATGCTGCTGCAATATGCATGGCCAAGGAGGGTGAAAGTGATTCCAAGAAATGAAGTACATCTGCTGCTATTGTTGGAGAATCACAGGAAATCACCGGAACCTGCAGTTTTGCCAAAATTGTCTCTGCTAGTGGGAACAAGAGCAAAATGGACGGCAAATTTGACAGATATGTGGAGTGAAACAATATTATAAAGCCTTTTATATTTAAAGTATAAGTCTCACACCCTGGTGAAAATATATTCCTGTATGTAACTTTTGAAAGTATTAATCTTGCTGCAAGGTTTGTGCCCTGTGTCTTAAAAGACAGTGAGTATTCACTATACACATCCTACACAGTTAATGATTTCAACTGACAGATCAAACAAAAACATTCTTTTGCAAATTAGAACAAATAATATGGGCAGGAGAGATATATTACTGTATTTGGAAAAGATGTGTTGCATGACTTATGATATATTAAACAAATAGCTTACTCTCCCTGTATCCAGTGAAAGGGCCCAAAGCCTGGATATTTCATATGAATGACAAGGTGATGGATCCAGTGTGGCCACTGACAGTGGAACAGATTCCAAGAATCAAACAAGGACATTTGGACTTATGACTGGAAATGGAAGAATATTTTACATATCAATATTGTTTTTCTTGAAGGAGAAGGTGAAGAGGGTATTACTAAGATAGGTTTGAAACTGTGCGAGACAGTAGAAAATAAGATGAAAAACAGGAGGTCAGAGAATTGAAACAATATGAGGAAAATCAAGCATGACTTAAACAAAACCTGTGAAAAAGGCAACGTGGAATCAGCATGAAATGTGATTTTTTAATGACTAGTAGCTTTAAAATGGCATGAAGAAAAAAATGTCATAAGACATTTGTTGTACATAACACATGTAAGTGTAAAGACGACACTACAACATCATGTTAAATTACATCATTTGATTATTTGGATAAAAGAATGTTCTAGTGTTTATATTTTAGTAAAAACAGTGAACTTAAAGTACATGATATAACAAGATTATATCAGGAAGAAGGATAATAATAAACATAAAATGATTTATTCTTATGTTGCTGCTGCAGCAGAAGGATATCTGTATATATATATATATATATATATATATATATATATATATATATATATATATATATATATATATATATATATATATACATATATATATGTGTGTATATCATTTTTTTTTTTTGCACTAGTGCCCTTGCAGAACAATCAAAGATATCTAATTCATTCCCTAATTAATACACTAGTTCAGTTCACTGGGACAAAATGTCTATGGCCTGTTCATTTTGTGAGGCAAGACAATAGATCTATGGCCCATTGATTTTTGGGGTGAGACAACAGGTCTATGGCCCATTCATTTCTTGGGGTGAGAATGAGGCAAACTGGTAACAGGAGTTGCCTTCCATGCAGAGAGAAGGAGGAAGGATTTTGTAGCTAGTTGTAGTGAGTTATATGATCCTCTGTTCTTACTTCTTGCCATTGAAGGAGATTCTGTTCAATGTGTCTTTGTGTTGCATGTCCACACTTTGCATGTGATGTAATCACACCACCTTCCACTCCTTGTAGACAAGCAGCTTATTGTGATCCCTGATCTTTATGGAAATTCTAGCATGGAGAATATATTTAGGGCATATCCTCAAACTTCCCTTTAAAGACAGATGAGTAAGCAATGCCTAACCATTCTGGTCTTCCCCAATATCAACTCCAGGAGATGACTGAGGTGCTACTAGAAATCCAGGCATTTGGACCACAGTCAAGGTTTTACTTCTTTGTGTCAATAGAGCAGACAAAGTAGTCAGAGAAGAAATGGAAAGGTCAATGGAACTTAATGATGAATATAGACGCAGCCATGAGGAGGGGGAGGGGTTAATTGTAAACTAAGAAAGTAAGAAGAACAATTGTTTAGGACAATAAAATGTGTCAGGAGATGACAAGATTTGATTATAGGGAAAGAAGAAGATTTTGCATGTAACAAACAGAATGTATAAACTGAGCGATATTATATTTTAAGTTCTAGAAGTATAAAAAATATTGTGGGGAAGATGCATAGCGATATGTTTGGACAACTTTACTTAGTGGTGTATAATAGGTAATAAATGCTGAAAACACAGACAACAGCACACAACTCTGCATGCACAGATAAACAGCCTCAGTAGATGCAAAAGTTAAAGGCAATAAATGAATAAGTAAATAAATAAATAAATATCATCATTTTTTGCAGGAGGACAAGGTCCCCTGCTAATTATATATACTAACTCTGAGATCACACAGGATATCCACACCTCCAGGCTAGATACTCAGCATAATGCAGCCGAGGTTATCCAAGTGCAACTAACTCTGGGTAAAACTGCAATCCAAATTGTAGCTTGCTACAGATCACCCACCATGCCCCAGGATTCGCACTCCTCTTTTCTTGATGTACTGGAAAATATTAGGGTTCAACCAAACATCCTAATAATGGGCGATTTCAACTAACCCACCATTAACTGGGAAAACTACTCATGTATCAACTCCTTCGCTCAACGCTTTCTGGAATTCATAAACTCCAATGCCCTGGATAAACTTATCTACACCCCCACCAGGGGCAACAATATCCTAGATCTAGTCATTACCAATATGAGTGACCGGTGTTCCACACCTGAAGTCAACACCTAATTGGTCCGATCCGATCATAAGCTAATTACCCTAGATATCCACATCCTGCCTCCACACCCCCATTAAGGAAACCATGGTAAAAAATGTCTCCAAAGCCAACTTCATGCTTCTTAAGACAGAACTGGTGAACCTAAAGACACCCATGCAGATGGACAATACAGTTCCGGTTACTGAATCCTACACAATTGTACTTTATAAGCACTTACATGAGTGCATGGAGCATGCTATCCCAAGCAGAACCAAGATGCTATCCTCCAAGAAAAGGAAGCCAATCTGCTGGTCCCCTGCCATAAACAAACTGTACAACAGAAGGAAGAAACTGTTGCAAATGAGAGTAAAATCCCATGAGTGGAGGAGCTCCCTGGTCAGCCTCAGTAAGAAGCTGCGATCCCTGATAAAATCCTCCAAAGCTAGTTATGAAAACAAAATCACCACTGATTCTAAAGACAATCACAAAGCATTCTATAGCTATGTCAAGAATCTCAATGGCAACACTCAGATCTGCTCTGAGTTACAGCACAATGGCACTAAATATACAGACCCAACTGATATTGCCATCATCCTGGCAGATAGGTTCAGTGCTAACTTTACCCCCCTCTCACCCCCTAAAGAGCCCATCTCTATAAGGGAAGAATGCAAAGTTCTTGTAATCACGGCTGCACAGGTAAAAACCACACTCTCCAAAGCCAAGAACACAGCAACCATGGGACCAGACAACATTCCAGGCTGCGTTCTACATGAACTACAGAACAAACTGGCACCCCACCTAAGTACCATGTTCAATCATAGCCTCACCTCAGGCTTTGTGCTTGCTGAATGGTGCTCAGCAACGGTTATCCCACTCCACAAGGGGGGAGCCACCACGGACCCCGGGAACTACCGCCCCATTAGCCTGATGAGCCTGGTCTGCAAGGTCATGGAATGCATCATCATGGAACTTATAAACAAAGACATTGGTAATCTCCAAACTCTGGATCCCACCCAGTTCGGGTTTGTAAAAGGCAGATCATGTCTCCTAAATCTGATAGACCTCTTTGAATCAGTCATCAAAGCCGTAGACAAGGGTAAGGTCGTTCACACATGCTATCTAGATCTTGCCAAGGCTTTCGACACCATCCCCCACTCTGGAATTATAGATAAACTCACTAAACTAGGTATAAATCCCTATGTCACAAGATGGGTTGCCAAATGGCTCACTGATAGAACCCACACTGTGAAAGTAGCAGACTCCAAATCCGACTTCAGACCAGTGACAAGTGCAGTGCCACAGGGTTCAGTCCTGGGTCCTCTCCTGTTTCGTATCTACTTCTCAGAAGTGCAGGCTAACACAGAAGGTCTTTGGCTAATGAAGTCTGCAGATGACTGCAAATGAGGAGCCATAATCAAAAGTCCTAATGATGTGGACATCCTACAAAAGGGCCTCACTGAGACAGATGCCTGGTGTCAAAGCCATGGCCTCAAGCTCAATGCCAAAAAGTGCATTGTCATCCCCTTTGGTAAAAACTCTGTACCCATGAACTACAACATAGGCGGTAGTATACTTAACACCGAATGTGTGATAAGAGACCTTGGAACACAGGTGGACAGTAGTCTCTCCTTTGATAATCACATCTCCACAGTAGTCAGGAAATCCTTCTACGTGGCACACCTCATCACAAAAGGTTTCTCATCCAGAAAAAAAGAGGTTATTGTTCCCCTCTACTCATCACTCATTAGACCCATTATAGAGTACAATGCTCCTTTTGGTATGTACCTCACAAGACATCTACAACAACTGGAAAGGCCGCAGAAATACCTCACAAAGAGGACTACCGGCCTCAAACAGATGCCCTACGCAGACCGTCTCAAAAAACTCCAGCTTTACTCCGTCACATATCACCTACTCAGAGGTGATCTCTGCTTAACATGCAAAGCTATGTCAAACCCAGAGCTGTTGGACATGCTCCACTTAAAGAAATCCCAATCCCTCGGAGCTACATGCTCTAGGGACCTAAACCTTGTCACCACAATAAACAGAACATGCCAGAGGGATAGATTCCTTTCCCAGAGACTTCCCATACTCTGGAATAAACTACCTATCTATATCAAACAAAGCTCCTCATTAGCACTCTTCAAGAAAAATCTTGATGATTGGATGGGAAATAGGAAATTCACCCCGGGGATCACCTCTGTGGCTCTGCTCGACAGTGGCACAGGAAAATAATTTTCTTGGGTGGCAAAAGCCAGGTTACCTTTTTGGCTAGGCTTGTATAGGCCCCAGGGCCAATAGCCTAGTACCTACCTATGAACCTATGAACAAACACAGGGTAAGAGTATATTCTCTAACCCCGGGAACAGTGTGATCTCAGACACCTGTTGACCAGCTGCTTAGTCAGTCATAAACAATTGACTAAACAGTAGTCGACCAAAAAGACACTTGATCTTTAGAAGGGAAGCCATATAGATAGATAGATAGATAGATAGATAGATAGATAGATAGATAGATAGATAGGTATAGATACAGATTGTATTTATTATATTAACATTTTGTTTACCAACTTGGAACGAGCCAATTTTCAGCAGAGGCCTTGGGAGAAATGTTACAGACAGCTCTAGATATAGATATAGATATAGATATAGATACAGATATAGATATAGATATAGATATAGAGTTTGGGGGAGATGAGGCTTAGTTTCATGTTCAGGATGTAAGGGGGCCTCAAAAATTGCTTTTTTTTTATTTTGCAACCTTGGAAATGTTATAATTTTTTAGCAGTGACCTACCAAGGTTTTACATGTTTTCAAGATGAATATTCACATATTGATTACAAAAGATGCAGGTTTGACTGGCATTTCATTAATAATAATTGTAGTAGTAAAATAAAAAGTAAAGCAAAGGTAGGCAAACACGATGGGAAATAACTGGGTGGGAAAATGTGATAGTAACTATGGCATATGCTGATGAGATAGTGTTGACTAGTAGGATGACAG
>NC_056726.1:858280731-858288231 GCF_019279795.1 Protopterus annectens | reverse complement strand
TTCCCTGCTCCATGCTCCCAAGAAGTCTAATAGGTTTTATAGGGTGCCTGAGGATTGTTCCTTTTTGTTTACATGTCCTGCTGCTGACCCCTCTGTGGTGTCTGTAGCCTCTGATAAGCTGTCTCAATTGCTTCCTTCGTCCAAGTTACTGCATTCTGACAAGGACAGTAGAACCATGGATAGGCTGGATAAGATGGTTTATACTTTGGCTACCCTAGCTTTTAGGGTTATTAAATATCAGACCCATATCTCAAGATATGTCTTGGCTCTTCTTTCTCAGGCTTCTCAGCTTCTTTCTGATCTTCCAGATGCTGACAGTAAATCTTCTGCTCTTTCCTTATTGGGACTTCCTCTCAGGTACTTCATCATTCTATCAAATGTAGTTATGATGCAGCAGATGCCTCTTCTAGGTCTGCTGCTTTTGGTTCAGTTCTGATGAGATTTTCTTAGCTTAGGCTTCAAACTTTGCCTGATGACATTAAGGCTAAGTTGATGGATGCTTCTCTGGATAATAATCTTTTGTTTGGTTAAGTGGCTGGTGGTTTATTTAAGTCCCTTTAGGACAAGGGGAAGGCTTTACAGGACCATATGCATGGCTTTGTCTTTCCTGTGCCTAAATTTCAGTAAAACTACCCTTCTAAACCAGTCTTTGTTCATAGGTAATCTCGCCCTCCTTCTAAAGGTAAAAAGGGTTGTAAATAGACTCCTCCTGCTAAGGCCACTCAGACTGCAGGGATTCGTAAGCCTTCCTTTTCTGACAAACCAAATGCTGTCTGACTATCCACCTGTTCACAGCCACATTCGTCTTTCTCTTCCCCTTTCTCTTTCTCTTCCTGTTTGGCTACAAATCACCTAGGATTATTTGGTTCTGTCAATCATTCAGCAAGGGTGGTTCATGGTCTGGATTTCCTGCTCTCCTTTTATGGGCATTCCTCAGCCTACTTGGGAAAAACTTCCTTTTTTCTCCGATGTTCTTCAAGACCTCTTGTCTCCGGGTACTATTCAAGAGGTGCCTGGGTCCCAAAGAGGGAAAGGATTTTATTCAAGAATGCTTCTGTTGCCCAGAAAAGAAGGTACTTAGAGACCTATTCTGGACTTGTCCCATCTAAACACTTTTCTGAAGGTGCCTTCCTTTTGGATGTTGTCCCTTCAGTCTCTTTTTCCTCTCTTGCTCCCTCAGGGTGTTCTGGTGTCTCTGGACCTCAAGGATGCATATTTCCATATTCCAATCAATCCTCTTTTTAGGATATTTTTGCATTTCTCTGTTGCTTCCTGGAATTTTCAATTCTGTGCTTTGCCATTTGGCCTTTCTACTCTCCCAAGGGAGTTCAACAAATACCTCACTCTTGTGATTGCCTTTTGCAGGCTTCAAGGGATGCAAATCTTTCCTTATTTGGATGACCTACTGATTCAGACATCTTCTCCAGAGGTCCTTTTGCAAAATCTTCATCTTACCATTTTCATCTTCAGAGCCTGGGGTTCACAATAAGCTTCAAAAATTCTTCCCTGACTCCTTCTCAGGATCATGTATTTCTGGGTTTCAGGATTCAAACGATGCCAATGCTGGCATCCCTGCCTCCTACAAAGACATTGACTCTCATTTCTTTCTTTCAGACTCTTCTTCCCCTGGTCTCCATTACAGCCAGGGAGTGTCTGAGAGCTCTGGGCTTCATGGCTTCCACCATTCCAATGCACCCTCTAGACAAACTCCACATGAGGGAGTTCCAGTCATTTCTGAAGTCGGTGTCGCTTCAGCATGCACATCCTCTAGACTTTCCTGTTCGTCTTCTCCCATATCTCAAGAAAGAACTTCTTTGGTGGATTCAACAGTTGTCTCTGAATCCAGGGATCCCTTTTCAACATCTTCTTCTCTCACAGGATCTGCTCACAGATGCTTCAGATGTAGGATGGGGTGCAGAATTTAGCATACTGAGGGTTTAAGGAGAGTGGTTACCTCGTCAGCAGATGGAGCACATCATCATCAAAGAGATGAGGCTCTTATGGTTGGTCTTCAGGCCTTTTATCCTCTCTTCTCTCCAAGCCCTCTCAAGATATGTGGTATATCAACAAACAGGGGGATACAAGATCATACCATCTTTGACGGTTGGCACTTCTGGTATGGGATCTGGCTATCCAATATCAAGTGACTCTTCAGGCAGTCTACATTCCTTCAGATCAGAACATTGTGGCAGACAATCTGAGCAGGTCCTTCACTTGCTCTCATGAATGGATGCTTCACAGGGATGTGTTTTTGGACATTGTTCACTAGTGGGGTGCTCCTCAGGTAGATCTCTTTGCCTCCCCTCTGAATAGACAACTTCCTCTGTTTTGTGTCAGAGTCCCAGATCCTCTGGTATGGAAGGTGGATGCCCTCTCATTTTCTTGGAAGGGAATGTTTCTTTATGCATTCCCTCCCCTTCCTCTCATTCTGAGAGTTCTGTTCAAGATTCAACAGGATGCTCCCAAAACTTGATGATGACTCCCATTTGGCTGAGACAGCACTGTTCGCTTCTACTTCTCCATCTAGCCAAAGGCAATCATCACAAGTTACCTCACAGGGTGGATCTCCTTACATAAGACAAGGGGTCTGTCATCCATCTGCACCTGTCCACACTTCAACTTACACTGTGGGTGATAGGGTTTTGATCATTCACATAGGGTTTTGATCACTCATAGCCACCTTTTTTTCTGAGGACGTGCTGCAGGTCCTGCAGGGGGGCCAGGAAACCTACTACTAGGAAATCCTACTTGTCTAAATGGAAGAGGTTTTCTATTTGGTGTCTCTTTTGTGATCTGGACCCACCTTCTGTGGATGTTCCTTAGGTTCTCTCTCATTTGTGTGAGTTGCTCAATGCTGGTTTGGCCCATTCTTCTAAGGCCCACTTATCAGTTCTTTCTGCTTGTCTGCCTTTCAATCCCCCGTTAGTTTCTAGATTTGAGGCTAAGCAATTTCTTAAAGGCATCCTCAGTATTAGACCTCTCAGGAAGCCTGTTCTTCCTCCCTGGGATCTTAATTTCATCTGTAAAAATTGACTCAGGCTCCTTTTGAGCCTGCTGTTTCAGCTTCCTTCCAACATTGTTTTTGCAAGACAATTCTTTTGTTAGCTCTTACTTCTACCAGACAGGTGTCTGAGTTGCAAGCACTTATGGCTTGTCCACCTTTTTTGATATTTCATGACCACAAGGTGTCCTTGCGTATGAATCCTTCTTTCATGCCCAAGATGGATAATGAGTTGTCACTTAATCAGTCCATTAATTTGCCAACCTTCTTCCCTCTCCACAATCTAGCAGTGAGAGGATGCTGCATACCTTAGCTGTGCATAGACAAATCAGATTTTATTTGGATTAAACTAAAGCTGTCAGAAAATCTGAACAGTTATTTGTTTCCTTCCATCCTAGGTCTTTAGGGATGAGTATTTCCAAGCCAACTATTTCCACTTGGATTTCAAAGGCTATTTCCTTGTGTTACACTTTTCATGGTGAGAGCTTTCCTTCTTCTGTAAAGGCTCATTCCACTAGAGCTTTGGCTTCTTCTGGGGCTTTTTTTCAAAGGCTTAGACACTAATTCTATTCTTGAATCTGCTACCTGGACTTCTATGCATACTTTTACCAAACATTACCAGTTGGATGGTATCTCCAGAGCTAGAGCTGGGTTTGCTGCTGTCATACTTCATGGCTTCTTAGAGGGCTCTGTGGCTTCCTCCTCCCAGTTTCTTCTTGAGCTTTGGCACTCTCCCATTTGTAAAGAATACTACAGCAGTGAATGTAAGGACATAGTACAGTTGTGTAAAATCTTACCATAATGGTAGATGCCCTTGCTTTCACTGCTGCAGTATTCACTCCCTCCCTCCACCCCCCTGGTGTTTTTTCCTTCCTGGATGTGCAGGCTGGTTTTCCTTGGACTTCTCTTCCTACTGGGACAATCAGTTCTGAGGATGGTATGCCTGAACACCACCTTTATGCCCTACCATACTCAAGGAGTGTGTAGGTGATGTTCAGTGTACCTTAAAGAAATGGTAGACTTTAGTAAACTGGCCAGACCGTGGGCTTCACGGCAGGGAATCCCATTTGTAAGGAATACTGCAGCGGTGAATGCAAGGGCATCTACTGTTATGGTAAGATTTTACACACAACTGTACTTTCTGCATTTCAGAACTAAATCATAGAACAAAGAGCTATGAGATATGCAGAATTAATGCTGCATAGCTTTGTCCCCTTCATTCTAACATATCATGCTTTATCTATCTTTAAAACCATTCTATGTTTTCTGTATGTTTTATTATTGATACAGTGGCATATTCCCATGAGATATTTATAGTTTGCAGTCAAATATTTTAACTTCTCCATTTTTTCACATTTTTTGACATTCCATCAGTCCATCCATCTATCCAAAACCTTGTTTCCCCATTTTTGCACATGGGGTCAGGGTGTCAGTTCAACAGTAACAATCATCTAGAGCCAAGGTTCTCACTGCTGGGTGGCATGTGATATATGAGGATGGGGGCTTCAGAAATGAATTTAGTGTTTTCCTTGTTCCTTACATGATACCAGCCCCAGTAAAGGCAAAGTACTGTGATGACACATAGCCTGTGGGGAACAGAAATGGGAATTACAATCACACAGTCCACTTAGTAAGTGGAGATATTATGCAGTTTAACCTTCTGCTACTCATCTTCAAATGAGGTCAATACATGGGTTGACACAGTTACATATCAACAGACATTACTGCTCTTCTGACAAACCTTGCCCTATATTATTTTATTTTTTCATGGAATGGACAGAAGGGTGTCGAAAGCTAATTTTTTGTTGTCATGGTTTCCATATTATAGTTTATATTTAATTACAAGAGCAACTATTTATCTGCAATATGGCTGTGAAGCGCTTAGATAAAACTTGAAACTAGATCAGCATTCTAATTTTCTAGCATTATTTTTTGTAATTTTTTCTAAGGAAAACATTACCTGAATCCTGTCATAGTGTTCATAGGTTCATAGGTTCATAGGTAGGTACTAGGCTATCTGCCCAAGGGCAGTTATAAGCCTAGCCAGAATGTGTTGGCTTTCGCCTCCCTTTTAAATTAGTTTCCTGGGCCTCTGTCTAGCAGGGCCATTGAAGTGATCCCAGGGGTAAATTTACGATTTCCCATCCACTCGTCAAGATTTCTCTTGAAGAGAGTCAGTGAGGGGCTTTGCCTAACATAAACTGGGATTCTATTCCAGAGTGAGGGAAGTCTCTGGGACAGGAATCTATCCCTCCAGCATGTCCTGTTTATTGTTGTGCTGAGGTTTAATTCACTGGAGCATGTGGCTCTAAGAGATTTGGTTTTCTTGAGGTGGAGCATGTCCATTAATTCCAGGTTGGACATGGCCTTATACGTCAGGCAGAGATCACCTCTGAGCAGGCGGTAAGCAACCGAGTAGAGCTGGAGTTTCTTTAGTCGAGCTGCATAGGGCATCTGTTTGAGGCCCATGATCCTCTTGGTGAGGTACTTCTGTGATCTTTCCAGCTGTTGCATGTGTTGAGTAAGGTACATTCCAAATGGGGCATTGTACTCTATTTTGGGCCTAATGAGTGATGAGTAGAGGGGCACAATGACCTCTCTTGATCTAGATGTGAACCCATTCATGATTAGGTGGGCTACATAGAAGGAATTTCTAACCACTTTGGCAATGTGATTATCAAAGGAGAGGTTTCTATCTACCTGGGTACCCAGGTCCCTAATTACATCTTCCATACTTAATGGATTATCACCTATGTGATAATTCGTGGGCACTTTGTTTTTCCCAAAGGGGATGACTATGCATTTTTTGGCATTTAGCTTGAGGCCATGGTTCTGACACCATGTATCTGTCTCTGTGAGACCCTTCTGGAGGATGTCTGTGTCAGCCGGAGAGTCGATTATGGCCCCCAGTTTGCAGTCATCTGCGAACTTGGTCAGCCATAGTCCTCCTGTGCATGCCTGTACCTCAGAGAAGTATATACCGAACAGGAGGGGACCCAGGACCGAGCCCTGTGGGACGCCACTTGTAACTGGTTTAGAGTCAGACATGGCACCCGCAACTCTGACCATGTGTGTTCTATCCATGAGCCAGTTGGCAACCCATCTCGTGACATAGGGATTAATGTTCAAGCTGGTGAGCTTATCTATGATGCCAGAGTGGGGAATGGTGTCGAAGGCCTTAGCGAGGTCCAGGTAGGCTGTGTGGACTACCTTTCTTTCATCTATGACCTTGGTAAATATTTCAAAGAAGTCAACTAGGTTTAGGAGGCAGGATCTGCCTTTAACAAAGCCGAACTGGGTAGGGTCCAGTGTCTGGAGGATCCCAATGTCTCTGTTTATGAGTTTCATGATGATTCGCTCCATAGCTTTGCAGACCAGGCTATTCAGGCTTATAGGGCGATAGTTCCCAGGTTCTGTTGTGGCACCACCTTTGTGGAGTGGGATGACTGTTGCTGTATGCCATTATTTGTGTAAATAGCCTGTGGTAAAGCTGAGTTTGAACAGTGAATTTAGGTGCGGGTTTAGTTAATTTTGGAGCTTGTGTAAGACACAGCCTGGGATACCATCCGTTCCCATTGATGCTGTGTTTTTAGCTTTGGAGAGGGCTGTTTTTACCTGTGTGCCTGTGATGTCTGGGGCTCTGCATTCTTCTAGGATGAACACGGTCCCTTTTGGGGGTGAGGGGAGGTAAAGTTTGCACTGAACCTGTCAGCCAGAATTTTAGCAATGTCAGTTGGTTCAGTGTATTTTTTGCCATTTTGCACTAGCTCAGAGCATATCTGAGAGTTGCCACCTAGATTCTTAACATAGCTAAAGAAGGCTTTGTGATTGTCTTTAGAGTCTTTGGCAATTTTTCTTTCGAAACTGGCCTTGGATGATTTTATGAGGGATTGTAGTTTCTTGTTAATACTGATCAGTGATACCTTTCCTTTTTGGGATTTTGCTCTATCATGTAATAGTTTCATCCTTCTGTTGTATAGCTTATTTATGGCCGGGGACCACCAGACTGGTTTCCTCTTTTTGGAGGAGTGAGTCTTGGTTTTACTTGGGATGGCTCGATCCATGCATTCCTGTAGGTGCTCATAGAATGCATTTGTAAAGGATTCTGCGGTTTGGGCAGCATTATCCTTTAGCAAGGGGGCTTTGAAACTTTCCACCTTGGTCTTGAGAAGTGTGAAGTTGGCTTTTGAAAAGTTTTTCACAGTGGTTTCGTTGACTGGGGGTGCGGTCGGGATGTGGATGTCCAGTGTGATTAGTTTATGAAAGCAGTGCAGTGTTATTAAAGCAGTGCAGAAAGAAACATCACTTTGCTGAAAGCTCTCTATTAGGGCACCATCGGTTGGCTCAAATTGAAAACTGAGACTCATATAAATGTGACAGTAAGTGTACAGTTTTTTACATTTGTCTCATCAGACTTTACTGAATTCTAGTGGCATTCAAACATCGACACACCCAAATATACACAGATCAGCATGCAAACATTAGTAGGTACCCATAAG
>NC_056726.1:858263231-858275731 GCF_019279795.1 Protopterus annectens | reverse complement strand
CCAATGGGGTGGTGCACAGCTGTTGTTATGCCAGTTTACAAAAGTGGCCCTACCACTGAACCCTCCACCCCCGAATAACAGCCCTATTAGCCTAGTAAGTCTGTCTGATATGCAAAGCCATGGAGTGCATTGTAAATTAACTAATTATGAAATTGAAAATCATATCACTCAGCCTCCAGCAGTTTGGTTTTTAATGGCAGAACCTATCTAATGAATCTTGTGAACTTCTTTGAGAGGTTTACTCAATATGTAGACTGATAGCAAGCTGTCCTCATAGCCTATCTTGACCATGCCAAGGCATTCAGTACTATGTCACATGTAAATATAAAAAACAAGACAAAAGATCTTCAAACTAATTCTTACGTGGTTAGCTGGAAGTCTGGCTTAGAGACATGACTCATGCATGAAGAGTGTGTATTGGGGGGGGGGGGGGTTGCATCTCAATATGCAGGAAGGTGACCAAAGGTGTTCTTCAGAGTTGTGTGCATGGACTTCTGCTATTCAGTATCTGCTTCTCATATCTCCACTTACCAAACAATGATCTTTGGTTAACTAAGTGTGGGGAGGTTTGTAAGCTGGAAGTTAATATCATGTCTACCTCTGCAGTATAGGCATTCTGATAGGTGCTAACACTTGTCCATAGTTGGTGTTCAAAAATGGTTCAAATTAAATGCTAAACAGTGCAACATTATGGCATTTTGTTAGTAACCCCTAGCTCTAGAATGTAGCATAGGTTACATTCCACTTTGGAATGAAAAGTTGTGAGAGACCTATGTACTTGGATGGATGGCTCCCCCATGTTCGTGCATCACTTTGTAACAGAGGTTCGGAAATCCTTTTACCTTGCTCAGCTCACAGCAAAAAGACTTTCTTCTACATCTAAAGAAGTCCTTACCTCCTTGTACTATGCACTGATCAGAGTCATCATTAAGTACAATGCCCTCTTTGGGATGTACCTAAATAAGCACATCAAGCAATTGGAAGACCCCAGATTTGTAACTAAAAAGATCATGGGCTTAAAATATAAGATTTACCAAGGGAGACTGGATACTTTATTACTGTACTCCATTTCATACAGACTTCTTCCTGGGGATCTTTGCCTTGCTTATAGGGCTATGAGGGATCCAGCAGTCCAGGAACTTTTATACCTAAATAAATTAAACAGTCCGGGTTGCAGTACGGATAGAGATCTAAATCTACTGCAGAAAATTAATAAGACAAAGCTTATGGATAGATTTGTCATGTACTGCCTACCCCTCCTCTGGAACAAATTTGCTCTACAAGTTAAGCAGTGTGACATACACTGTCTGCCTCTAAAAAGAAACTAAACAGTTGGATAGGTATTCATAAATTCACCTCTGGTATGACTGCTCTGGACCACACTGAAAAGAGAGATAAAGTCTCATCATCTTCTTTCGGCTGTTCCTTTTCGGGGTCACCACAGCGGTTCATCTCTTTCCATTTCTTCCTATCCTCTGCATCTTGCTCTGTCACACCAACCGCCTGCATGTCCTCTCTCACCACATCCATAAACCTTATCTTAGGCCTTCCTCTTTTCCTCTTACCTGTCAGCTCCATCCTTAGCATCCTTTTCCCAATATACCCATCATCCCTCCTCAGCACATGTCCAAACCAACGCAATCTCATCTCTCTTGCTTTGTCACCAAACTGTCCAACATGAGCTGACCCTCTAATATACTGATTCCATCCTATCCATCCTAGTCACACCGAGTGCAAATCTTAACATCTTTAACTATGCCACATCCAGCTCTGACTCCTGCCTTTTCGTCAATGCCACTGTCTCCAACCCATATAACATAGCTGGTCTCGCTACTGTCGTGTAGACCTTCCCTTTCACTCTTAAGAGATACAGTCTAAGGGTGGATGTTAGCAAGGCAGAAATATCCTCATGGCTCAGTTGCTTTGTAACTACTATGATCCTAGGAAAGATATAAGACAATATGTAAGCAAAGAAAGGTAATGTTATACAGTGAAAAGACACACAGATGAGTTGATGGCAAGCAAACATTAGTTGCTAAAGTGACATTGTTTGAGTGACCTGTTTAGGAGATTTATAGTCAGTTTTGGAAAGTGTTTTTTGTTTGACCCTGATGGGGGGGGGGCAGGGGAGATTGTGACCTCAAAAGTGATGGCTTTATGGTTAGATCTTAACAAGAAGGATGACAGTGTAGGAGTGCTACAGTGGCTACTCATGTCGGTTATGACCAGGTACAGGATATTTCCACCTGTCGTAGGGGTGTTGACCTGCTGATCCAATGCATTGGCATTGACAAAGCTGAGGAATCTCTGTGCATTCATGTTCAGGGAGAATAGGTCATGCACACTATGGCTGGGAGGTTAAAATCACCAAGGAGCAAGGTAGAGGGTTGAATCTTGACAGATTCAAGTAAGTCCAGATAGGTGTGGTGGGTGTCCTGAGTCATGTTTGGAGGTCTGTAGCTAGCTATGATTTGAATAGGTGTTTTGTCAACATACTGTTTGACTAGCCTGGAGGTGTGTATATGTATGATAAAGCTTAAAACTACACCCCCTTTGGCTTTGCAGCCCTCCATTTGGGGTCTGAAAGTATGGTAGGATGAGTAACCTGGCAAGGTTAGTGTGCTCTTCACAGCTTCAAACTAGGTTTCAGTGACTGCACAAATGTCAGCATCCTCCAGGACAAGGAACACTTGCAATGACTTTAGTTTCATGCTAAGATTCCTACCATCTAGCAGCATTACCTTTACATTTTTGTTTATAATAAGCTTTTGTGCTGGTAATTTTCTGCTCATGACTTTGCCTGCAAAAGGCACTATGGGGAAAGAAAGTGCCTTTGCCAGAAGCCTAAAGCCCAGGGGAGATAGATGAAGGTCATTTCTGGCAAAGCATTGTGGTCTGTCAATCATGTACTGTCATGTGACTGAGACAGCAAGGATTCTAGGCTCTTAATGTGACTTCATCTCTCCAAAATTGTGTTCCTAGGTGGTAGTAGCACACAGTTGTCTGTGTGCATAAGGCAGTGGCTACACTGTGTCAGAATGCCCATAACAACTGGACTAGCATGAGAAAGCACAGCAAATTGTCCATCCATGGTTATCAGCATCTGTGGAAGAGAGGTTAGGGATAGTAGAGTGGGTACTATCTGAGGATAGCACCTATAGGTGTAAGTATGGCTGGATAACATCAAGACAATACCTGCAAGTGAGAGCCTCACTCACACAGGAGTGCTGGTAAGGGAAAGAAATGCAACTGAGATACCTGTCAAAGGGTTAAAACTGCACAAAGGCACAATATATGCAATGTATTCAATACAGAAGAGAAGCATTGCCATATTTGAAGGAGATAAATATTATAGATTATATTATATTATAATATTATAGAGTCACAAAGGAGGTGCGAGGAATTTAAAATCTGAATGATGTGGCCAGGATTATAGCATTTACAATGATTTTCCTGACAAGATAAGCTTTTCACTGAGGTTTGAAGTTAGGGTAGATAGTAAGGTCCATCAAGTGGTCAAGTCGAGACTGACACAATTTGGGAACTAAGAAAAAGAAGCTGAGGTTAATATATTCTAGCTTCATTCTAGGTATTTGGCCATATTGAGAACAAGATCTTGGAGAATAAATGGCAATAACTAGTTTTGTAGTACTTGGTGTTTGAGTTACAAGGTGAAGATGGTGTTTGAGTTACAAGGTGAAGAAGTTTAAAGGTAAGTGATCCTTGTAGAAGGCTCATTTTTTTTGACTGGAAGCCAGCTTATTTTTCAAATGGTGGCACTGTAATGCACAAACCTAGAAGGGTTAGTAAAGAAGCAACATATTCTGTTTGATAGTAATCTGAGGGAACTCTTGTGTGCCATTTTAAGCTTAGTCAATTTCTCTCAAAGGTTTGAATCACACCCTGTACTTCATGTGTGTACCATTATGCCAACCATCCAAGCCCTATATGGGTTTGGAAATGGTCAGGTCAAGCAAGAACCCTGGGTATTTGAAAATGGTTGTTGTTTTAACTGTGTGATTGTATTCTTCCTTTATGAGAATGTTGGTGGGGCTTTTGATATTGTACGTGTTGCACCCAAAAACATGTTTTTAGTTTTGGTGGTGTTTAGTAGTAGCAATTTGTTGTTGTTTTAGGCCATGTGGAGAGGAACAGAATGTCATTTTTCAGCTGTTGTTGAATATGTGAGTGGGAAGGGATGGATTAATGTATTACCATATCATCAACATACAAAATCATTGGCAGTTTGGCAGGTCAACATCATCGTCATCATCAACAGCAGCATCGACTACCCTTTTTTCTAATTTTGTCTAGACTGTTTGGGGTGTTGTGTCAGCTTACTATTCACTTCCAGTTCAGTGATACTCTCCTACCTTCTTCAAATGTCATGCCTGATTGTTGCAGGTCTTCTCTCATGCAATTTATCCCTCCAGTGGTTGCATGTATACCTCTCAACTGTCCTGATTTTCACAGAATGTCCAGATGTTTGCCTCATATTTTCGATCTGTTTCTCATAAAATTGTGTTTTTCTAGCCAATCTTTTGCAAATTGTTGATGATTAAAGTCAGAAAATATTGACAGATATTTCAGTTTCAGAATCATACTCTTCAGAAAAATTTTGATAATGCAAAACTCATTATTCTAACACGATTCTACAATTGTAAGAGGAATACTTAAAAATTGTCCCTATTTTTAGGCCTTTGTCCCCCATTATTTAGGCTTTGTCAGATTTCTTGCCTAAGAGGTTGACAGGTATGATTGGATGTCCTCATTCCCTTTTGTGTTCTTCTATTTCTCCCAAATCTTCTTCACCAAATCATTGTCTACTTTCTTGTGCATATGACTGATTCACTATAATCTCTTTTACTTGACATTCTGTGCAACTGAGGCTACTTTAGCTTCTGCTCTAATGTCTTCATTTTTTCTTCTGTTCCCCAGTATACACCAGCCTTATAGCTGCGCTGCCTTCACTGCCCAGATTTTATGCCATACAGAACTACTGGTTGCACCATTGTTTTATATCTCTGACTTTCCAGATTATTTAACTTTCTTCTACCACACACTACTTTTGATACTCCACACCTGATTTTAGCTTTGATCTCCTCATTTAAACTTCTTTCTGCTTAATCACCCCCACCAGATGGTTGAAACTATTAATCTGTTCCACTATTTTCCATCTTTCTCAATTTCAGCATGAAAGTATGGTAGATCAATTGGATGAAGTTGAAGAAAATATGTTGGGCAAAGATTGACCCTTGCAGTACCCATTTGTGGATAGATGCTGCCTCATTTGAAAAGGATTTCTCTATCTTGACTCTGAAGGAGTCTGAGGCTGTGGTTCTGACAGCAGTTTCTAACATGTTCTTTAGCAGAGTGGACTGGCTGTCCAATTCAGAAATCAAGTACAGTTGTCTTTAACGTTGCCTTTATCCAAGTTAAGAAGGGTGTCATTTGTCTATGTCAAGAGAGTATTTAAAGTGCTTCTTCCTGATTGTATTTGTGAGAAAAGAGGTTGTTTTGTTGTAAATAAGAACAGAATGCATTATATGCTAACTTTGTCAATATTTTCCCCAGTGTGGGTAGAACGGTGATGGGATAAAAATGGAAAGATTACGAGGGTTTTGGCTGCTTTGGCAGTGGTTTTACAATACACATTTACCAATGCATTAATACTGAGTTTGATGTGAGGCAAAGCTTGCAGATGTGTAGCTTGGGGGTAAGGTATGTATTCTCTGCAGTGGTAAATGAGCCACGGGTGAGGGTTGTGTGAGCCTGCAGGAGCATCTAGTAGATTTTGTTTAAGAACTAGCTTAGGATGTTTTGTTTTAACCTATTTAACCCAGAGGTTTGGAATGGAGATTGGTGAGGATAGAGGTTGGGAGGTGAAGATACAGGGTGGAAGGAAGAGGTGGGAGGCTGCCATCTACATTTAGGAAGTCAAATAGTAAGCTATGGCCTTGTAAGCAGTGAATGGTGTTTCAGTGGTAGCTGGTGGTTATGTTTTTCTGACCAGTAAGGAAGTTCACGTCTTTTCTGAAATGGTTTGGCACATGTAGTAGTGAGAAATTAGAATTGTTTGGACTGATGGAGTCTGATTTTGAGGTTTTTGACAGAGTGCTTTACTAGGGTACATAAAAGTGGCAAAATTGATTTTCTTAGCTTGGTTGGGGTTACTTTCCTAGACTTATCATGATTTACCACATACTTAGGAACATATAACATATTTTGGTTGGCTCTAAATAGGTAAGATTTCTTGCCACAGACAGCAGCCCACTTAAGAAAGGAATGGGTTCTCAGGTGTTTTGGTGGCAATTTGCTAAGGCTGTGTTTTACCTTAAAAGCTAGAGAATGTATGACAGACAAATGCTTTTCTTCTATAATGCAAAGATGTGATTGTAAATTGGGCAAGATTCCATTACCAGGGATTAGGCTGAGACAGACTGCCTTTTGTGAATGGTATTTTCTTTTTTTTCTTCAGGGCTTATTTATCTTTTTTCATCAGCCCTGTAGATTTTGGCATCAGTGTAGATAGAGAATTGCAAATAAATTTTGCGTTGATTGGGAGTAGCCAACTATGCGGTAGATTTTAGGTTTTATTATAATATGTGCATTCAAATGAGTAGTTGCTCTTTTATTGTGATGAAAGAAGCAGGGCATGCAGCTTGTTTAGCATTGCTTGGTAAGGTGACTTTTCTGATGCTTAGTTATATACACTGAGTTTCATTTCATTGACCTGGAATATTAATGCACTTTTTAATTGAATCTTAGATTACTTAGGCATGCCTAGGCAGTGTGCCCTAATGGAGTGTATCTGTAGGAGATACATTTGTTTCCAGAGAAGCATGGGGAATGTTAAAATAGGGTTTCAGTGTGAATAATGTTAATGCTTTTATTTATGGCAAAGAGGAAAATTAAACGTTATGTCCAAATCTAAGTAAACACCTGTGCTTTTGATGTAAAGTATGTACTTAAATGGGGCATTAGTTTGATCTACAGGTAACGTGTTTAGCAAACCTGGTATGTTCTTTTTGTATGCATCATGCACAGTACTGTATTAATAATGAACCTTTTAAAGTTCAACTAGTCTAAAGTATTGTAGAAACTGGATTATATTGTAGAAAGAGCTATATAAACATTTACATTTATAGTGCGAAAATTCCTGAGTAAGTCATTATACCGGTGTACAATTGCAGTCAAATTTTCCAAACAAAAATGTTCTTGTAGAAAAAGAAATGGTTACACAAGGTAGTTTGCTAACTACTTTTAGTTCTTAAATAAATTAGATTGGAAATGGTATGGTTGTTCAGTTTGCTGCACTTCTTAAATCACAGTATTTATTATTACTGAATGACTAAAGGATAAACATAAAGAAAGGTGAAGGTAATGCAGATGGAATAGGTTATTGGAATGAAAGGTTAAATTTTCAGAAATGATTTTGAATTTAAATTAGATACAAATAATTTTGACACACAGCACTGCAAGATAACTAAGCTATTTTGAGATGTCAGATTTTTCAGAAGCAAGTGAATTCTTATGAACTTATACAGATAAGCAAAAACAGTCTATAAGGATGATATGGGATATTACTTATTACTATAGATAAAAGAGCATTATTTGTATAAGAAGAAGAAATAATGAATATATAAATAAACCTTATTTTATGTCACAGATTAATGGTGAAGGTACTTCCTGATCTTGAAATTTGTAATGTTGCATATGTTTTAAAATTTTAGTTTAAAGTTAGAATGCAATTTATGATGAAGTCTTACCTATTCTAATTTGAGTGGGCAAATACAAAGATAATTGTTTAGAAATATTAAATATATTTCTGAAAGGAGGTCAGAGTCAGTATTTGTTTTTCACAAGCATCACATGCAAATAATATAATTATGTTACATACGTACTTCCATTTACTTGATGTACAAATATATTTCACATGCTTATGATTTTGCAAAAATTTTACACAGCTTATTTACAGAAAGTACAGTCATAAAAAACATTTTTAGGTTTCCACTGGGACCAGCTTGAATTACAACTTTAAAAGCCAGTTACAGGGCTAAACTGAAATTATGGATAGTTTCATCCCCAAGGTACAGTATCATATGCTGCTAATAACCCAAAGGCATTCTATTCATTTCTTTTCTGCCTAGCCTGTAAGGTTGCCAGGATGATGGAAGTGTCTAGTTTTGTGTGAAGTACTAGGAACACTCTGCATTCACCTCTTTCTTAGAAATACTGCTAGCATTTTGTATTTCATAATGTTTTTTTCATTTGAGATTCAGGTTAGGCAGAGATCTGAATCATGAATAACACAGACAGCTATGTTTTGCTTTGTCATCCTGCAAAAAATGCAAAGGAAATGCTTAATTTAACATAGTTATAACAGTCCATAACAAGCAACTAACTTAAGTGCAAATCTGCAGGGATAGAATAATTTATTTTTTGCAATATTTTTCTGTGATTTGGACTCTTTAGGGCATATTTGGTGTGAAGGGTTCAATTCTCACATGGGGCAACTGGCTGGGCTTAAAATGGCCCACAAGGGCAGTTAGCTTAGTATTAATCTATGAACCTATGAACCTATGAAGCAAAAATCATCTTGTATAGTACAGGTCAAGTAAACAGTTAAATATGTAATGGGATGCATTATATCAGAAGTCCAATAATTCTATGACTGTAGGCTCTAACGAGCTTTGTGAAAAATGCAAACCAGTAAACTCTTCCACGTGAGTAATACTTTGAAATGGATGCCATAATGTTTAATTGTAGCCAACCTGAGAGTGTGTGCTATCCTGCTTTTTTCTATGACATTTGCAATGACATCATTTTAGGGTGCAAGGTATGTCCAATGCAAATTACTGAGTGTGGAAAGCCCAGCTATGATAGGAGTGGCCTATGAAGGTTCCAAGAAACGTTATGCTAATGAATCTCATTACCTATGCCAAGCGTAGTGTGTACCTACCCATCATTTACCTCCGTTTCTACCAGTCAGTACTCAGTATCCATCAGAATTCGCTTGTCATGCGTCATGTGTCAATAGATCAGACAGCATGGGGAAATCCTGAAATGTTTTTCATTTTTGTAAATGATTAGATAGGACATAGGTTTGAATTAGAAGCTAAAGGTGCATAAAGAACTAAAGGAAAAGTCAAAAAAATTAATGACTGCATTATTTACACCAGAATCAACACACTCATTGAACAGCACTTGGGAACACTACAAGTGCTCATGTTCCAAGTAAGTCCCCCCCCAAAAAACCCTATGTCAAAGCTAGGGAGTCTAGTGATTTTTAGCTCATATAGGCTGCTGCTTATGCATACTTAAATATGAGTCGCAAGGGGGGGACAGGCGAAACACTTTAGACTTAGGGAGTGGTTAGGGAGCTTTAGGGTTAGAGAATAGGAAGGAGTTTTATGGTCACAGAGTGTGAAAGAAGTTATAATTATAGGGAGCAGGATGGGAGTTTTGGGGTCAGGGAGTGATCGGAGAACTTAGGAGTAAGGAGACAGTTGGAGTTTTAGGTTTAAGAAGCAATTAGGGACTTTATGATTTGGGAAAGGGAGTGGATTTTTAGTGCAAGAGAGAAAGGACGTGTGTTAGAAACCAGGTAGGAGTTTTATGATTAGTGTTTAGGTTCTGGTAGGGCTGTACAATTTTTCAGAGTCAGGTGATATGAAGGCACCATAGAAATCAGACATTGGGCTGGTGGGAGTTTGAACACTTGCATTTTCAGGCAAATGGCAGTGAGAAAGTATGGCACAAGCTACTAAGACACAAGCACCAGTACTGGGCTAATGACATTTTAAATAAATTATTTTTTAGCTACCCCTTACTACCATCTGATATCTGCTGTGTTCTGAGGGTCCTTCTTCATCTTATGCAGCCAAGACCTCCCTGGCAGTTGACTGGCTTCTCCTCTGGATATGATCCTTATTGAACAGAAAACAGAAAACTTGATGTGCTACTAATGAGGCAGTGGGGCAAAAAGAATGGGAATATCCTATTAGCAGTAGAAGGCCTTTTTAATGCCTTACAGTTTCAACACATGCATCAAATGTTTTAAAGATTTAAAGACAGTGGCCACCACTGTGGGCTGTAGTTGGAGCTGTAAATCCATTTCCTCTCCTGGATAGCAGGGTAAGCAAAATAAATAAATAAATAAAAATAACAACACATGAAATAAAAATCTAATCCTATCATCAAGCAATGTGTCTTCTAATTAAACCTGGGTCAGCCGCATCACAGACAGGCTTCTTCTCACATTGTCATGCTTCGATTCCCATGACACTTTCATTAAACTACATTCTCTCATGAACAGACTTCTGGTTTGAAAACGAATAACATAGGGAATGGATCACTTGTAGCTTTGTACTTCTTTACTGGAGTATTAACCATTTCTATTTACAGCTAAGAAGTCACAATTACCCTACGTGCTATTGGTGAAGCAAATCAATAAAAAAATAAAAATAAGAGAGTAACACATAATATATTCTTCAACAAGACACAAGATAATATGATCAAAATGGTAGAGAGTAATAACTTCAGTTATCTGAACTCATTACTGACCCCTGCAATAACCTAGCTGCATATAATATGGCAAATGCATAGCAGAGAGAGAGGGAGGTGGAGACTGAAAGGGCAAGGCTAGGAATATTAAAAAAAATAAATGCCCACACCCTGTCATAAAATACACACCAAAAAACAAGGGGGGTGGAGGGAGGGATTATCTAATGCAGCAAGGATTATTCAAACATTTACTATTATGGTAAGATAAACTTACACAAATGTTTTTCATATTGATGAGTGCTGCAGTGGCCTTAGCTATATGGGTAGATTGCTGTAGCTAACTATATTTGGGAGGTGGAAGGAGAAGAGTCCAGAAGCCCCGGGAAAATGGTCCTAGCAAAGCATGATCTAGACCTAGAGAAGGATTCAGGCTTATCCAGTAAAGCATGATCTTGACCTAGAGAAGGAATCAAGCTTATAGTGTTTTGTAAAAGTATGTATAGAGGACCAAGTAGCAGCTTCATGACACTTCTAGAATGCAACCCTTTCCAAAAAGCCATAGAAGAAGCCAAGCTCCTTGTAGAGTAGATCTCGACCCTGCCTTGAATAGATTTGTCATGGTGAGTAAAACAAAAGGTAATATCCTTAGACAACCACTTGGACTTAGTCTGCTTTTACATGTTATCCCTTCTTACTTTCACAAGAAATGAACAACTGATCTGAAGATCGAAAAATTTGGTTCTGTCAAGAAAGTACCTGAGCTGTCTACGGACCTGCATGTTGGTAAGGGTTCTTTTTCATCATAGTTGCAGAGTTATATAGAGAGAATGTCTTTCTGACTTATTTGTCAGAATCTCTGCTCACATTTAACTAAAGCATTACAACCTATTGTCTTTGGTATGGTAATTGAAGCCAGAAGAGCTAGCTGCATTTGTACCCTCCTCTGGTGGTGTACTCAAAGATTCTGGTAAATTAATTCACACCCACCTTTGATGGTAGATGCTGTTACTCTGGTGGTTAGATGTACACCAACCATTACTGGTAGATGCTGGGACTCCAAGTAACTTACTAACACTCAATGATACCCTTTGCTACCCACTAAAATGACATTCTTGTTTATATCGGTTCTGGTAAATAAAAGCAAAAGAAATATTTTCACACACACACACACACACACACACACACACACACACACACACACACACACACACACACACACACACACACACACCATTGTCAAACTTTTCAGGAAAGGCAGTAATTGCTACAAAATAAATGCATTATTTGGTTTAAAATATGATTGTATTGACTTTCTAAGCTGTAATAATTAAATAAATAAGTAAATAAATAAACATAAAACATGATAAGGTAATGTTCATATACTGTGAGCATGCCCTTAAAAGATACTTGGTTATGACTAAAACAAGCAAGAAAAAGGAAGAACAGAAAAAAAATCCAGGTGTACTGTACACTTCTTACTTCTCAATTTGTTGCAACACTTAGATAGGGTCTAATACTTTGTTCCAGTTTTCTTTTAAGGTAACATATTCATAATTTTATCTCTGGATACAATGCCAGTGTGTCTGTATCCATTTTGCAGTTTCATTCATTTCAGTGACTGTGATTCAAGCTTCTACAAGAGGGCATCATGCCCCTTGGCAAATCAATTATTTATCTATTGTACTGTCCAAAGCATCATATCAGTAATAAAGTGCTAAATTATTAATGAAGATGTTTGCCTGCAGATTAGATTTTGGAAGTTCAGGATTACATTTTCAGCACTCCATGCCTCCTCTACAGCTGAATGCACACTGTCTGGCATGCTTAAAATTTCTTTATGCATTCTGTACAACGCTGGTGACATTTGAAAAAAATATTAAAAAAAGAAAGCTTCTTTAAACTCCACTTATTTCCTGTCAAGCTTCAGCTGCTACCAACAGAAAGCTTTTAGAACTGCTGAATATATTTGATGATGTGTTTCTTCAGATGACTGG
>NC_056726.1:858190731-858258231 GCF_019279795.1 Protopterus annectens | reverse complement strand
GTCACCAAATGGTTTCAGAGTTACCTGTCTGACTGCCAACAATCTGTTGTATGGCAGAATGACATATCTGCCCAAATACCTGTCTCCATAGGGGTTCCCCAGGGATCCATCCTTGGACCCCTACTCTTCTCTGTTTTCACCAATAATCTAGCCTCTGCCACCAAACATGGCACACTCATACAATACGCAGATGACTCAACCATCATCTTCTCAGCCCAGTCCCTACCCAAACTGCAAAAAGTCACACAGGAAGCCTTTTCCTCTGTTGAAACTTGGTTATCCGATGCCCAATTAATACTCAACCCAAACAAAACTAAACTACTCATCTTCCAACCCACCAAACATACTCAAAACAACTCTCACTTTAACATCACAGCAAAAGACAACACCACTATATACCCAACTGAACACACCAAATTGCTAGGAGTGGAAATAAACAGTAAACTAAAATTTGACATTCACATATCCATGACCATAAAAAAGTCCACAAAAAACTAGGAACGTTATACAGAAATAAGCAACTTCTCACCAAAGCAGCAAAGCTTTCAGTAGCAAATTCCCACCTTATCTCCACCCTACTTTATGTCTCTCCAATATATACTGACCTAAGGCAATGCAATCTAAACAAGCTAGAGACCTGCTACAACAAAATCGCCAAATTCACCACAGGGGCATCCTACCATAGTCACCACTGTCTCTCACTTGCTGAACTGGGCTGGCTTGGACTCCCTCACCTCCTTCAATGGTATCAACTATCACTCGCCCACAAACTAGTAAACCATCCACTAAATGTCCCATCCCTCCAGAATCTACTCCAACCCTATTGCACCACCAGACCACTAAGATCCAGCAACAAAAATCACTTGTAGATCACTAAAGCCAATAACTCTGCTGGTGAAGCACTATTCTCTTGCGCCATAACCAAATTATGGAACTCCCTCCCACCCACAATTACCTCCATACCATCATGCACCCACTTCAAAACTTTACTAAAAGCGCACCTAAAAACATGCTGGCTATGCCCTTGTAACTCCCACTGTAATATCACCCACCCCATCCGACCACTGCCTTTCTTTCCACCCCACTACCTTTCTTTCCACCCCACTAAGTACCTTGATTATAGCAAGCTCAGATGCTCATAAGCCTAGTACTTATTATACAGCAGGAACTTCTTATTGTAACATTTGTTAATGTCTGTTATGTACTTCGCAGATAAAGATTCTAGTTGTCTACTGATATACTATGTTCTTCATCTGTAAATATGTTTGTAATTAATTGCTATGTTAAATTGTTAATCGCTATGTAATCCAATGTAACTACTGTATATTTTAACTGTGGAGCTTTTCTCCCCGGGCCTCCACTGAAAATGGACCTACATCCAGTTGGACACTCCCGGTCAACAAATGTAAATAAATAAAAATAAGTAAAGTATGATATTTTCATACAAGCAGTTTATGCAGACAGAGATGCACACACCAGTGCATTCATTTTGCTAAACCTAGCTGGGTCAGAAGTCATAGCAAGAGAGGATTTACTTGTGTATGCACCAGCAGTATATGAAGGAGAAAGTGAAAACCATCATAGTGTTGTACAGGACAAATCAAGGGAATACCTGAGTGTTTGAAATGCAAGTTCAGGGAAAAGTGTAGCCCCCAGACAAATATTACATTACAGAGGCATTTGCTTTACACAAGAGATCAGAAACCAGGGGGAAACATTTGCAGCTTATTTAACTGACGAGAAACAGAGCTAATATGCGTCGGTTTAATGTCTTATAAGATGAGCTGATAATGGACAGGCTTGTGTGTGGTATTATTAGTGCTACTGTGAGAAAGATTTTACTTTGGGACAGTGATTTAAGGTTGAACAAAGCCATAGTGATTTGTCAAAACCATGAGGTGACAGAAAAAAACACAAGCATTCTTGTGAGTGATAAGAGCAGAGTTTCAGTTGGCTCCAGAGCAAATGTAGATAGTATGCAACATGTGGCAAACAAAAGCAGGCCCAAGCATGTGGCAGCTACAGGGTTACCAAGGAAGGCAAGTAGCTTTCCAGAAAGTTCTAAGGGACCATTTTCCAGATCAGTGCAGTACAAGCATGAATCAGCAAAACCAAAATCTAGCTTAATTGTTAACTGTTGCAATTGTGGTGCAAACCATGAGTCTATAAGAAAGAAGTCCTTATCTTCCTACCTCAGACACTCTCTCACCTTAAATCCAATTTTTCTCTTTCCTCCCTAGGTGGCACCACTATTTCCCCTGCCTCACACACCAAACTCCTTGGGGTAATAATTGCTGACCGACTAAAATTTGACTTGCACATACAACAGGCCATCAAAAAAAACACCAAAAACTTGGAGTACTTTATAGGAACAAATAATTCCTCACTACTGCCACTAAACGCACTCTTGCGCAGGCATTCTTCTTACCTAGTCTTCTATATGCTTCCCGCATCCTTACCAATATCCAAACTACCTCAATGCAGAAACTGGAACAAATATTAAAACAAAATTGCCAGATTTATTCTAAATCAACCACTCTCGTCACATCACTGCCTCTCACTAAACAAACTTCAGTGGCTGGAATTTCCGTACCTTCTCCTACAATCACAACTGCACACTAACTTTTCCATACTCAACAAACCCTTTGCCTGCCCTGCTCTCGCCTGCCATGTTACTCTCTACCCCCCCCCCCCCGCCTCTCCGGAGTGCTGATCAGCATCTTCTCTCAATTTATAAACCCAAAAGGAATATTGGCAAACTACTTTACAAACACTCTGTCTCACTAAATTGGAACAAACTCCCTCTCCATATTAGATCCAACCTTTCATGTCCCTGTTTTAAAAAGGAGCTTAAATCCCACCTACTAAACTTGAAATTATGTCATTGCCTTGACCACACGTAGTCTTAGTCTGCCCTACTGTATAACCTTTTGCATCTCCTAACTTTCTTTCCCTGTTAGTAGCTTCTGCTTAAACTTGCCTCCTAAACACTCAGCTCTACTACTATAGCCCCCTCCTTTCTCTCCCCCTTCCATTCTCCACACTATTTACCCCCCCTACTTCCTATCAAGGTCTATACATTGTCCTTCTTTTGAACAATGATTATCTTTTTGTTTTTACTCTCACATGTAGTAAATTTTTGACCACTGCTATCAGGGCAATCCTTAATGTTCATCATTTTTTTCTTTTGTTTTTCTCTTTATAATTAATTGCGTACTTGCACTGTTATTTTAATAGTTTTTGCCTTGTATGTTTATCTTTGCTTATGTTTGCTGGGGCTCTTTCCCCTTGGGTCTCCACTGAAAATGGGTTGCTTACTATCAATGCAATTCAAATAGCTAATAACCTTTTCTTTTTACAATTATTTTGTATTGTGATTGTTACTTAATATTCATATATAGTCACTTAATCGTTATTTATGTTTTCTGGGACTCCCTCGGGACTCCACTGAAAATGGGTTTATTTTCAAACTCAGTTGGACTAACCTGTTTAACAAATGTGAAATAAAATAAAATAAATAAGTGCTTAGCATTTGGTCAGCAATGTCACAAGTGTAAAAATTGGAACCGTTTGCAAAACTTTTGCAAATCAAGTAAACCTCACACAGTTGTAAAGAAAGGTCGCACAAAAAAACTAGGCAATCAAGTAGAGCCAAAGCAGTCGGTTTTCTGTGTAGATGGTGCATCAATGCTTGGTGAAAGAGTTGATGCAGTGAATTTATTGACAAGGAGCAAAGTGTTTTGTACTGTCCAGATAAATGGAAAATCGACAGAACTCAAAGTAGACACTGGTTCAAAGTATAATGTTATATCAGCAAACACCTTTGCTAAAGTGAGAACGAATGAACAGCTCAATGTGGCTAGTAGTGCGAAACATGTTGCTTATGGAGGTGAAGAAATTCAAACCGGAGGCTCAGTGATGCTCTCATGTTATTTGGCCGAGAACTGTTACAAGTTGTTATTCTGTGTAGTCCGAAGACCAGTGCAATCTTTATCGGGTCTCAAATATAGTTTAAGAATGAATCTTCTTTTGCTAAAGTTCATAGGTTCATAGGTTCATAGGTAGGTACTAGGCTATCGGCCCTAGGGCCCATACAAGCCTAGCCAAAAAATGTACCCTGGCTTTCGCCACCCAAGAATATTATTTTCCTGTGACCCTGTCGAGCAGAACCACAGAAGTGATCCCCGAGGTGAATTTCCTATTTCCCATCCAGTCATCAAGATTTTTCTTGAAGAGTGCTAATGAGGAGCTCTGTTTGACATAGATAGGTAGTCTGTTCCAGAGTATGGGAAGTCTCTGGGACAGGAATCTATCCCTCCAGCATGTTCTGTTTATTGTGGTGACAAGGTTAAGGTCCCTAGAGCGTGTAGCTCGGAGGGATTGAGATTTCTTTAAGTGGAGCATGACCAACAGCTCTGGGTTTGACATAGCTTTGTATGTTAGGCAGAGATCGCCTCTGAGTAGGCAATATCCGATGGAGTAAAGCTGTAGTTTTTTGAGACGGTCTGCATAGGGCATCTGTTTGAGGCTGGTAATCCTCTTTGCAAGGTATTTCTGTGGTCTTTCCAGTTGTTGTAGATGTCTTGTGAGGTACATACCAAAAGGGGCATTGTACTCTATAATGGGTCTAATGAGTGATGAGTAGAGGGGAACAATGACCTCTTTTTTTCTGGATGAGAATCCTTTTGTGATGAGATGAGCCACGTAGAAGGATTTCCTGACCACTGTGGTGATGTGATTATCAAAGGCGAGACTACTGTCCACCTGTGTCCCAAGGTCTCTTATCACATTTTCGGCATTAAGTAGACTACCAGCTATGTGGTAGTTCATGGGTACAGAGTTTTTACCAAAGGGGATGACAGTACACTTTTTGGCATTGAGCTTCAGGCCATGGCTTTGACACCAGGTATCTGTTTCAGTGAGGCCCTTTTGTAGTTTGTCCACATCGTTAGGAGTTTCGATTATGGCTCCTAGTTTGCAGTCATCTGCAAACTTTTTTAGCCAAAGACCTTCTGTGTTGGCCTGCACTTCAGAGAAGTAGATACCAAACAGGAGAGGACCCAGGACTGAACCCTGTGGTTCTCCACTTGTCACTGGTCTGATGTCGGCTTTGGAATCTGCTACTTTCACAGTGTGGGTTCTGTCCGTGAGCCAGTTGGCAACCCATCTTGTGACATATTAAGTTCATCACATAAGTGCATTTCCGAGTTCTAAATTTTCTGAAGACCTTTTATCAGAGTATGCTGATGTTTTCAATGACAAGTCAGGCAAACCTCCAGTTGTGTATTCTACGAAGTTATGAAGTTAGACCCAGAGGTCACTCCAGTAGTCAGACCAGCAAGAAGAGTTCCAATAGCTATGCAGGATAAAGGCTCAGTTGGATAAAACAGTGTAGCAAGTTGTGATTTGTCCAGTCACAGAACCAACTGAATTGGTGTCGTCCATGGTAGCCACTCAGAAAAAAGGGTCAGATGAAATCAGAATATATATTGAACCAAGGAATCTGAACAAAACATTAAAGAGACTGCATCATCTGATGTGCACAGTCAAAGAAGTTGCAGCTCTAATCCCAAATGCTACTGTTTTTTATGTCTTGGATGCAAAGAGTTAATTTTGGCAAGTGATGCTTAATTGCACATCCTCATTTCTAACTACTTTTGATACTCCATTTGGCAGATACCGATTCCTAAGGATACCATATGGAATAAATTCTGCAAGTGAAGTCTTTCAGTGTGCAATGGAGCAACTTTTTTCAGGTCATTCTTGTGCCATAATCGTCGATGATCTATTGTTTGAAGGCAATGGTGAAGCAGAGAATGACAGAAACCTCAAGAAAGTTCTAGACAGAGCACGTGAAGTAAACTTAAAGCTCAATCCTCTGAAGTGCCAATTCAGACTTCCAGAAGTTATATATGTAGGATATTTGTTTATGAATACAGGCTTGAGACCAGACCCGACCAAGGAGACAGCTATTCTTGAAATGTCAGCACCAGATAATGTACAAGGTCTACAGGGTTTCCTAGGCATAGTCAACTATTTAGGCAAGTTTATACCAGACTTCAGTGAGCTGACAGCACCTTCAAGAGAGCTAACATGCAAAAATGTTGCATGGTCATGGTTGGAATAGCACCAGAAGGCATGTGAAGACCTCAAACAGAAAATTGTCACCCCGCCTACATTAAGGTACTATGATGTGAACAAACCAGTAACTCTCTCCTGTGATACTTCAAAATTTTGTCTTGGTGCAGTTATACTTCAGGAGGGCAGACCGGTAGCCTATGCATCTAGAACATTAACCCAAACTGAGATGCAGTATGCTAAAACTGAAAAGGAGCTTTTGGCAATAGCATTTGCATGTTCCAAATTTCATGATTATATTTATGGTTGAGCTATTCAGATTAAAACTGATCACCGACCTTCAGTTACTATTCTAAAGAAGCCTATGTATTCCACTCAAATTGCAAAAGTACAATTTCAAAATGGTCTACATGTAAAGCAAATTGTTCTGTCTGGCTGATACCTTATCCAGATCACCCAGAAGTGCGACGGAACAGCTTAACACAAAGAATTTTGACTTTGATGTGATCTCAGTGTGTAGTTTTTCCATCACTAGACTTGATGAGTTAAGAGATCACACTCAGACTGTTACAATTTTACAAAAGCTCAATCACTATATTAATGTTGGATGGCCGTCAAAGCAATCCAGTGTACCACCAGAAGTGCAAACCTATTTTCCTTACAGAGATGAATTGCCGATGAAAGATGGCATTATTTTCAAAAGTCCCAAAATTGTTGTTTCTGCTTCCTTGCAACAAGAATATATCTCTATTTTGCATCGTGTTCACCCAGGATCTGCATCCACTAAGAGAAGTGCTAGAGAATTAGTGTTTTGGCCTTCCTTACTAAAAAGACATCGATAGAGTACTTTCTTCTTGTTCAGTATGCAATAGTACTACACCGTATTTGCAAAGAGAACTGCTTAATCTAAGTCCATTTCCTGAATTACCTTGGTCTACAGTAGCAACTGATATCTTTGAGTGGAACAATCAACATTACTTGGTTTTGGTAGACTCTTATTCAAATTGGTTTGAGATTGATCTACTACCTACCTAACATCCACTGCTGTTATTCGTAAGTTGAAACATCATTTCTCATTTCATGGTAGTCCACACAAACTTCTTTCTGGCAATGGTACTCAATTTACTAACCAGTTGTTTCAGAAACTTGCAAAAGAATGAGACTTTGTACATGTCACTAGTATTCCGGAATATCCTCAGTCCAACGATCTAGTTGAACGTGCAGTGCAGAGTCCAAAGCAATTACTTGAAAAGCCAAAGCATTATAATACCGATGTATTCTTGAATTTGCTTAATCTCAGAAACATACCCCATGACGATATTCTTGGCTCACCTGCTGAAAGGCTACTTCCCAGTTAAACTAGAACTACGTTACCCATTACTTCCAGTTTATTGAAGCCCAAACCTAAGAACAATAAAACCATCAAGGCTCAGTTGTTTAAGATATGTAATATCCAGAAATCTAGTTAACAGCAGATCGAGTAGATTACTTCATCCATTGAGGGAAGGAGAGGCGGTACAAATCCAGACAAGAAAAGGTTTTGATCAAATTGGACAGATTACAGGCATCTGTGCTCTACAGACTTCAAAAGCTACATTCAGTTTACTATTTGTAAATGTTTTGCTTTGTTCTAAATTATTTCAATTTATTATTTGTAAATGTTTTGCTTTGTTCTAAATTATTTCAAACTCCAATAATATTCTTCATTTAAGCGAGGTCTCTTTCCAAAAGTATTTGCTTGGAATTATCCTGTGCATTCCCTTGCTCTAGATACTAGCTTGATAAAGTTTTTACTAGTTGGTGCAGAACTTACCTCATCAGTGGAGCTATTAAGCACAGTTTTCTTTTATTTGCAAACTGTGCTTGGGGTTGTAAACCTGTTGTTAACCCTGTTTTCCCTGCCTTCCTATTCAACATTTCTCCACCATGTACAACAGCAGCCTAAGAGCCTGGTCCCCACATACTTTGTTGTTTCATTTAATGTTTGTCTCCCTCCACTTGTGCCTTGTCTGTCTTTCCTTACTCTTCCAGAGACCTTGCATAACATTATACTTTGGATCACATGCAATGCTGTTTGTTTGCTTTGTCTAAATATCTTACTTTGCAATATATTTTCAGCAGTCTATTAAATTTCTTGACGATGCAGTTAAAGAGTTGCTTTTTTGTCACACAGAAGTTACACAGCAGCATACAAAGTTGCCCTTTGCAGCTTCTAGCCTTGTACACTGGTCTCAAATGCACCATTCTGTTGATTAGTTAGCATTCATGCATGCAATAATTTACATTTATGGCCGGCTTGCATTTTTAACTCAGCCTGCATTACATAAGCTGTTATAGTTCTCTGCATTCTTAGGTAGGTGTTGCTCTACACACCTGAAATGGTACATTTTTTCTCTTACTCTGATGACTTCCCAACAGAGAAAATATTAGGTTTCCTAAGCTTCTTACTCACTAATAGCCATTAGTGCAGTGTTTCACCTCACTAATGTCCTGAGGTGCAGTGTTGAAGCTGCATATTTTGCTTAATTAGTATAGTGGACTGGATTTGAGGTTATTTAAATCCTGGTTAATTTTGTTGCAAGTATGTCAGAAGGCAGCGTGGTGTTAGTTCTTTGTTAAGACCTTGACTTCATGTACCTATTAGACTTTGACAATGATTTTAACACAGTGTCAGCATAAGGCATTTATGAGTGTTGTAGAAGTGTGTATGCACACAGTCTGTGCTGCTTTGTGAGAGTCAGTCCCCCATGTTGGTTAAATATCTACATCAACAGCAAACCGAATGTTTTGTACTTAATAGTTGCTAATTGCCTGAGTATATCAAGTGCTATCAGGCTGACAATAGAAGGAACAAGAGCAAACTGACCTTTCTCTTAATTAAGGGATATTAACTAGAGCTAGAGCTATTAAACGACTATTACATATACAGAAAGTAGAGCAATAACCAGTTGCATAGGGCAATGTGGAGCAACTATGCATTAGTTCTTGTATTTCAACTATGGGCTACTAACTATGCCTTAGTACTTGTAGTACAGCTATGGGCTACTAAGTATGCATTAGTTCTTGTAATTCTTCTTCTTCTTTCGGCTTTTTCCCGGTTAGGGGTCGCCACAGCGGATCACCTTGTCCGCACATTGATTGGCAGTGGAGTTTTACGGTGTCAAGTTGCCAGCCCGGCGCCCAACCTTCCACAGAAGGCACGCTCACACGCACACCTAGGGCCAATTTAGAGTGTCCAATCCACCTGCAGCATGTCTTTGGGATGTGGGAGGAAACCGGAGCACCCGGAGGAAACCCACGCGACCACAGGGAGGACATGCAGACTCCGCACAGAAGGCACCCCAGCCGAGGATCGAACCGGAGAACCTCTTGCACCACCGTGGCCGCCCTTGCATTAGTTCTTGTAATACAGGCTACTAATTATGCATTAGTTCTTGTAGTACAGTTATGGGCTACTAACTATGCATTAGTTCTTGTAGTACAGCTATGGGCTACTAACTATGTATTAGTTCTTGTAATGCAGGCTACTAATTATGCATTAGTTCTTGTAGTACAGTTATGAGCTACTTTACAAGTACTTGCGTATTATCGCAACAAGGTTCCAAACAACTCACTCACTCGTGATATATTCTGGCAGGTTTTCATGTGCAGCGAAATGTGTTAATGTTATTTTGTAAAATCTGATTCATTGCAGTCTTTTTTTCTGTCATAACACACAATATTTATTTTGTTATCCAATGCAGGACTGTGTCTGTGGATCTCTGCTGCATGTTATGCAGAAAACAACTGTACTGGATACATTTGACAGTGCTATGATTTCCCCAGTTGGAAGGTCAGTCCTGAGCACCTCCCAAATGACAAGTGTTAATTTAAGTAGTAGTGCCTTTCACAGGAACACCCTTATCCAGTTCTGCAATTATGAGAAAGTTGAAATGTGTGTCAATACATAACAGTTTCATAACACAGGCTGACTTTGAAAGTACGTCCTGTGTCAGGTATTTCACAAAATGTGTTTAGTCAGACTTACCTGATTGTGATGCTTATAACAAGAAGATAATGTTATTTTAGGGAAAAAAAACATGTGAAACAGGGGTTTTCACTTCCTTTTTGTGACAGCAGTACCTACATGTAGTGGTGCATGCCACAGGGGTAGCTTTCAGTGGTGATAGGGCAGGTAGCAATTTCTGACATTTTGTTACCGAAAAAAAGAAAAGTATAGTGGGATACTTTCTGAGACATCTCCACTTGCAGTTGTTAGAAAAAGTATCACACTATATGTTTTTTTTTTTTTTTTTTGCGGTAACAAAATGCATTGCTAATAACTGAAACGACATTTAAAAATCTTTACATTTTAAACCTTCATAGCCATGATATTGAACTTGAAAATAGCCACATTTGTGACCATATTTCCTGTTTCGCTGCTGGTTGTGATAATACCATATCCACAGCAGGTCTCCAAGGTGAACAGCCTCTGGCATGTTAAAACAATATAGGTAAGGGAAGTCAGCAAGCCAGATCCGTAACTTTGGGATAAGGATTGGCTCTAAGGGTTGGGTTGGTCGGGCTCAGGTATGAAGTGGGGCTGGGTGCGTGCCGCAGCTGGATGAAATATCACCCCTTGCCATGCTCCCCCATGGCGGGGGGGTTGGGGGGACGGTGGTGGTAACTCTGGATGACCGCAGGGCCCTTGCTATGGATCACCAAAACCACAGCTAAGGGAAGGGCTTGGCAGAATCAGCAGGGAAAGAAGACCCTGTTGAGCTTGACTCTATTCTGGCACTGTGAAGAGACAATACGTAAGTAACCTTTAGGTTCCCACTGTACAAAGTGCAGATTACTCCATGGGTAGCTATCCATTGAATATATATTAGTAGTATTTTAGGGTACAAGGTTCCGTGACAGATCGGGATCAAGATGCTTGCCTCTACACAGCTCATGCAATAATGCTGCTGCATGATGAGTAACACTGTGCAAATGCAGACACTTTGTAAGAACGCATTCAAAGCTGAAAAGTTCAGTCAAACAAACTGGCCAATAGCAAATGATACTGCTCAAGGTCCTATAGCAATCACAGGCCTAGAAATTGATTCTTTCTCCATTCTTATTAGAGAACTTATACTCAAGATAGAAACAGGGCTACACCGCAGGTGAGTCAAGAATTTTTTTCATAGACATGATTTTTATGGGCAGCATGCCAACGCACAGCAATAGATTGGAGAGTACCACTTTGCAGTGTAAGGGCTGAATGTTTGGTCTTTGCAGATGAGGTTGTCTTTTTGGTTTCCAGTTGCTGTGATCTCTAGTATACTCAACCATGTTTCACTGATGCTTTTAAAATTTTAACTTCCAAATTAGAAGTCATAGTTTTTCCTGTATAAGAGCAACTTGTGGTCTGCAAGTGATAGGGAAGTAGAGGAGGATGTGTATCTTGGGGTCTTGATCATCAAAGATAGTGGTGGTGGGACAATCAGAAGACTGACCAGTATTTGGGTGCACAGTTGGCAGATTCAAACTGAGTCACTGAAGTAGTTTGAGCGAATACAATCAAATCGAAAACTGTTCATGGAAACTACCTTTGGTGACCTTTAGAAGAAATCCCGCCTTTACACCTCCTAGACTTATATATATATATATATATATATATATATATATATATATATATATATATATATATATATATATATATATATATATATATATATATATATATATAAAATAACTATATATATATATATATATATATATATATATATATATATATATAAATGCATACATGTATATATATATATATATATATATATATATATATATATGGATTCACTACTGAAGCCCGAAAGTACACAATCCCGAAGCCCAAAATACCGAGACTATAATCCCTAAACCCCACATTACCGAAATGTTAAAAGCGCAAAATTCAAAATCGCGAAAGTACTACATACATACAGTGCACACGCAAACATATACACAGCCTCCCCCCGTAACCAAACAAACCACCCTACACTAAAGATAAGCAGGGGGGCTTAACCCCCCTGTGCCCCCCACACACCCCCTACTTTAATATTCTAACTCCGAGATCACACAAACATACACACAAGGCAAACTCACACCCACACATTATAGCCCCTCACACACACACACACACACACACACACACACACACACACACACACACACACACACACACACACACACACACACACACCACAGTCACAACACACACTTACGCACACTAAAGCCCCTCACAAACACACTTACACACACATACTTACCTGAACCACAACACCAGAAGCGCTAACTCAAAATCCCTTAACATCAGGATTTTGAATTTCGTGCATCTGGCCTTTCGGTAATGTGGGGTTTCGGCTACATGTTCTCGAGCTTTTGAAATTCGAAATTTCAAAAGTTCGAGATTTAGTAGTGTTCCCATATATATATATATATATATATATATATATATATATATATATATACACACACACACACACCAACTCCAAGACTCCAAGGTCACACAATACTGAACAAAAAGACAAACTCCACTGTCAGCAAAAATAGCTCTGAAGGACAACATTTGTTCATTTTTAATTCATTTAAACTACCTTCATTGACCTGTTATGCTCCAGATTTGCCGGTACTATGGGTACTGTACCAGCCTGAGAGGTTAAGCAAAAGCTTTGTTATAGGGTAAAACTGTCCCTTTTCTGGTGAGTCTGTATCTATCCTCACCACTGTTAGGCGATTTGGACACTGGTTGAAAGGATTCCATACTGGATAGCACTTGGGGATAGTGCTACTTTGCATGGTTTCTGGGCTCACCGTCTCAGACAGAATGAGCAGTTTAGCAGCCCACAGAAAGGGAAGAGTAATATTGTATTGTTCCATTTTCGTAAATTAAGCTTTATTACTGATTCTTAATTTCCATCTACCAACTTATTCTTTTGACACTAACTTCACTATTTAACTGCTTATGACATAGACAGTATAACAATAAGCGAAAGCAAGACCTAACTACATTACATTTGAGAGATGAAGTCAGAATAAAGTGGCAAAAACAGCAGTTAATCTGGTATTAAACACCTAAAGGCATTCGGATTTTTAAAGTGTCTAAGATGTAAGCAATAGAATTGTTTATTTATCTGATCCTTTTTTATGATTTTCATGCTTAATTCAAACTTTTTTTGGAAAACTGCACATGAAGCTTATTTTAAATTTAAAACTGCATTAAGAGTGATCTATGCAAGATTTACAAGTCATTAGTATTGTCAGTACAGAAATGAATACTTAGCAAATGTCTCTTGTACTGATACCAGGGTACCCAATGTAACTTCCACTGATAACTTTCAGTGCAAAAACAAACATTTTTCATTTTTTTCTAAAAGATTTGAGTGCAAACCTCTTTATAAGGGGCAATGAGTTCAGTACAACTAGACACGGGCTTATAGAGTAGAATATGATACTGAATGGTATCAGTGTCACAGGACGGTATTTAAGGACACCTGCAGAATATTCCTCTGCTTTTTGTGTTGCCATTACTATGGTTATAAAAATATGACCACTGCCTGCAGCAACTTTAAATTACATCTGTATTGCACTCCTTTGATAAGAATCTGCAAATATATAAAATGAGGAGGCATAGGACGTTCTAGCTGCTACCCTGTATGCAATAAGTGATAGCTGCTGTCTGTACTACAATAAAAATGAGATTTTCTATCAGAAGATATGTTGCACAGTTATTTTACATCTGGTTTTATTAAAAAAAAAACAGTACAATATGTTTCGTTATTGTGTATCAATATCATTCTTAAAGTGTTATGTAAAACAATACAGTGAATGAAACAACATCAGCAGGGTAATAATGAGTCTTTGACTACCTATTCGATTACTTAAAAAAATTGGGTCCAGTTATATGACACCTGAGAAGTTAGTATCTACACATACAACTATTCTAGAGAATTTATTGCTGTCATGTAGTGTATCTTATCATTATTTCATGATGAATGATGGCAGTGCCTGTAAGACAGGTCAATATTAAGTTTCCATTTTACCTGCCTTCACTATTTGACACTTTGCAATGTTTGTAATATTTTTTACTATGATTGTATAACATGTTAGAGCATTACAGGTTCATAGGTTTATTGGTAGGTACTAGGCTATCTGCCTGAGGGCATTTATAAGCCTAGCCAGAGTGTGTCGGCTTTCGCCGCCCCATTGATTAATTAACTGATCCTCTGTCAAGCAGAGCCAATGAAGTGATCCCAGGGGTGTATTTTCTGTTACCCATTCACTCGTCAAGGTTTCTCTTCAAGAGTGTTAGTGAGGGGCTCTGCCTGATGTAATTTGGAATTTTGTTCCAAAGCATGGGGAGTCTCTGCTGCATGAATCTATCCCTCCAGCATGTTCTATTTATTGTTGTGGTGAGGTTTAGCTCACTAGAGCGTGTGGCTCGCAGTGACTTGAATTTCTTTAGGTGGAGCATGTCCATCAATTCTGAGTTGGACATGGCTTTGTAAGTCAGGCAGAGATCACCTCTGAGAAAGCGATATGCCACTGAGTACAGCCGGAGTTTTTTTCAGTCAGGCTGCATAGGACATATGTTTGAGACCAGTAATCCTCTAGGTGAGGTACTTTTGTGGTCTTTCCAGCTGTTGGAAGTGTCTTGTGAGGTACATCCCAAATGGGGCATTGTACTCTATGATGGGTCTAATGAGTAATGAGTACAGGGGCACTATAACCTCTTTATTTCTAGATGTGAACCCTTTAGTAATTAGATGGGCCACAGAGAAAGATTTTCTAACTGCTTTGGCAATATGATTGTCAAATGAGAGATTACTATCTACCTGGGTCCCCAGATCTCTTATTACTGTTTCTGTATTAAGGGGGGTGCCACCTATGTGATAATTCATGGGTGTTTTGTTTTTCCCAAATGGGATGACTATGCATTTTTTGGCATTTAGCTTGAGGCCATGACTTTGACACCAGGTGTCCATCTCAGTAAGGCCCTTTTGTGGATAGACAGATTACCAAGCTGTTCTAATGGCACCACTGCTATCATATGGAGAAAGTCTGATCTAACATTTAAATCTGACATAGTTTTCTAGGCACAACTCATAAGAAAGCAGCCTTTGTAAGAGTAAAGACTGCTTTGTCGCAGTTAGTCTACCAAAGGTTATATAACATGTTACTGTTCTTTGATGAGGATATTGATTTAGTCCGTGGGTAGAGATATTCACTGTTTTTGATATGTAACAGATTCAATTTAAGAAGATCGGAAGTTATTTTCACTGATTCTAAATAAACTGGCATGGTGCATATACAGCTGTGAGATTTGGTCTGAAGATATCGGTATGAGCATATTGGACTGAAGACCACTTGATCGATAATGAGCATCTCACCAAAATGCATATTAACACAGTGGAATAGCGTCATCTATTACCATAAGATGCAGTGACCTCAGATATAGGATGAGTGCTCCTGCTCTTATCCAACATAACGTCCTTGACTTCAGCTAATAAATCTGTCAATATCCTTCTACAGCCTTGTACCTACTAATAATAAAGTGTCGGAAATGGTACACAAAAAAAATAAATAAATAAATAAAACAATTTGATTGTAATTTAACTTTGCTCATATATATACTAATTTGTTTAAATGCCAAGTTATTGTAATATTGTCACTCTGTATTTCTCCTATTGACTTATGCATTTGTAATTTTCAACTTTGTTAACTAAAATGTAACTGTAAATTGGAGCTTTTCTCGGACTCCATTGAAAACGGGCTCCTTGTGGCCCAATGGACCATCCTGGCAAACAAATTGCAAAGAAAATAAATAAATAAAATAATGAGTAACAAAAAGCATGGTGAAACCTACATTATAGATAAAGTGGGAAATAAAATAGCAGATTTCAATGCTATTGATCTGAACTGCTTTGAATGTTTTAATTTTGTTTCAAATCAGAATTCATTGAAAAGTTTGTTAGCTAGTCTTCATAGCACCAAAATATTTATGTGATTAAATTGTTTAGAAGAATATTAGGCAGGGCACATAATATTTCCTCCGCAATGGCTGCTAAGCTTGCTTATTCATTAGTCATGATACCCCCTAAAAATGATAATTCCTCCTCGGAACAACATCAGGATGTGGACAGCCCACATTTGCAAACTCAAGAGTGTAAACATTTGATTATAGTGTCTATTTCTTTAACTGGAGATGTGAGATACCATCTTTGCATTGGTATTTGAGACAGATAAAGTATTTAGCATTTTTACTGCTCAGCATAAATATTTTTATATTAAACTTCTACATCCTTTAGTTGACATAAACACCTACGACTTCTTATTTGCTGCTTTTGAGCATGTCTTGTGATTGGTTGAGAAGGCATTACAATAGAATTTTAAAATCTAGAGGTAAAAACTAAATCATATATAAATTCAAATGCAGGCTGTCATTCAGCTGTGTCTTCGAATTATTAAAAGCTTTAGTAAAGTAACTGTTTGAGAGCTGTGAGATTAGCTGCACTTCTGTGATAAGCTATGCTCTCCATATCATTGATGACAATCTTCACTTCAAAAAGAACAGCATGCTTTACGTAGTCATTTGGCCAATTTCCAACTTGTTCCTCATCTGCTCCTGTCATTTTATGACTCTTTAAATAAGTACAATAACATAGTTAGAAGATGATTTTACTCCATAAATTTGCATAACAAAACTTCAAAACCAGAAACAAAACTTCATCAATTAGTGGATCTAAACAGTGTGCCCTTCCAAGGTATAACAATTACATGTCAAGGAAAACCCTCAATATACTTTATAAATATACTGTCTTGCAATGATCCCTGTTTTAATTTTTTGACTATATCATTAATACTTTAGTTTCAAAATTATATAAGCAGTGTATTATAATCATATTGGTCAATGATTTGTCAGCTAATAATAATAATAATAATAATAATAATAATAATAGTAATAATAATAATAATATAATAACTTAATGTGGTACCTAGTTCAATGTAGTACACTAGACTTTTCTTAAGGAAAATGTGGAAGGTCATGTATTGTATATTATTACATTTGTTTAGATGCAGTAGCATACTAAAGAGACCATTACTTGCACCATGAGCTATTCAAATAGGTTGATTTAATTTCTGATCCATAAACATCCCATTATTAAACTTGATGATGCTGCTATTGATGATGATGATGTAAGGTAGAATTTTTGACAGATAACCTTTATTAGTGGATCCCTATTCAGAATTATTTGGCTCAGAGAATCTTGCTGATAAATTTACAGTTTGAAATATTAATGGACCAGACTATATATCATAATGAGAAATATTTACAATATAGGGTACTTTTCCGTTATCGGGGCAACATTTGTAAGGTGTGTGGCTGGATAGACCTAACCTTGAAATTGCAATGCAGACAACTTGCTGTTACCGACATATCAAAGTAGTTTGTCAAGATGGCAGATTTCTCAAAAGCCCAACCTTCGTCATATGAAGCCGTTTCCTTGTACCAATTCCCATTTTTCTTAACCAATAATTGGTGAGCTTTCCACCTTTTTTACCATGGCTCACTTCTGGGCTGTGTATGCACCGTAGCACTGTAAAAAAATACCCTGTTAATTCATTCATAAGGGGTGAATGAACAACGTTATTTTCTGAAAAAAAGTAAGGAAATGCTCCTCTTCCCGACCGTCAGCTGATTGGTAAGGGAATAAAACTCACAGCAGTTTAGTAAGAAAAGCGATCCCAAAGGCAATTATTCTGAAACCCCAGAAGCAGGACTGACTTCAGATATCCCCTTTCTCAGTGTCTGCATGTTGACAGATATGCCTCCAAGCATTACAAATCTTAGCATGCTGACCATTACAAATCAGCTGATGGTCAGAAAGAGGAGCATTTACTTTTTCAGAAAATAGTGTTGGTGATTCACTCACTATTTATGAATTTACAGGGGATATTTCCACAGCTGTATGTATAAGCAGCAGTGACTTGGCCGCAAATCAGTAACAGTCCGACAACAAATCCAGACTGAAAAGCACAAAACCATCCGAAATTAAGCAGCGGTGAGTTGCGAGGAAACATCAGTACAACGGTGACAAGCATGCCAAAACTCAAAGCAGAATGGAAGAATCAAGTCACCACTGATGAGTTGCCAGAAGATGAATACTAGCAATAGGAAGAACACAAAGTTAAACCCCAGAAAAAATAAGCAGCAGGGACTTCACAGCAAGCGGACATTTTGCTTGTTGCCCCTATAACGGAAAACTACCCAATATAATTATATGGTTAACATGTGATCGACAAAAAAACTACTATTTAGAAACATTCAGTTATCATGGTTATTACTATTTTCTTTGGGGGGCTGGAGTCTGGCAAAATGGTTAAGGTGTTTACCACGGAGACGTAAGGTACAACATTTATCTAAGCTTAAAGTGGCCCACAAGGGCAGCTAGACCAATAGTAACTAACAAACCATGTACACACAGACATATAATATGGCAATAATATTTTAGACCCGAATTAGGCAGATGAAAGAATATGCTTTTTTTTCCTTTCCTAGATCATATGCCAAACCATTTCCAGTCACTGCATTTCCAATATGCAAACATTTGCAGTAAAATGTTGACACCTTTAGTATCATGTCATGTGCTAGAAGACAAGAATGCTTCTATTAATATTCATCAGTAGAAAGAAAATTAATTGATAATTTTATTCCAGTATTTTGGCTAAAGATAGTGTTTTCCCATGGTAATGTTTGATAAGGTAGATTGTTCTAACTACATTTGGAACAATTTTTTTCAAAAGTTCCATTACGTTCTTCCATTCATTTAATGATGGCTGCTTTAACTGACATCATACTAAAATTCTGAAAATAATTTTAATGACCTTAAAGATGAAACGTATGACTTAGAACTAGATTGATCAGTCTTGTGCTATTATACGTTTCAAAAGGTGCATTATTCTGAAACATATGTGTTAAAACATTCACATTCAAGCACTATACATCTCAACAGTACAGCTTCCACTGGAGCTCTCCAAAGAAATGGCACATACATAAACCCATATGGCTTCTTCTTTAATAATAGTGATACCTGAAATAATTATAGCAGGGGGCTTTATGGGCACATCCTTAATATAATAAGCATGCTGCATGCTTGCACTACTCCAAACATAAACACTGAGTTCAAAGTTTGAACAAATGTCTGTCTGTGATACTGTGGACACAGATCTATGAGCATGAGTCAGAACACATTGTATTTCCTACACAACATTTGTATTTTTTCAGAAGATTCATATATATAATAAGTGAAAGAACTTGTACGTTACTCTGTCAAATGCAATATGCTGGCCTTTGCTGAATTCCCTGTGTTTTGAGATATGCCTGTTCAGTGTATTATTCATTATTAATCTCGTCAGTTTAACTATGATGGGACAGGATACAAAATCTGGCACAATGTAGTGTGTTTCAGCATAGTTTTAAGGCTAAACCTGAAATCTTGATAGTTACTTATTAAGGTACAAATGGCAGTTACTATACAATCCATTTTTAATTTTACTGCTTATTGCTTCTTATGTTCATATGTTTATACTAGGCTAATGGCCACCAAGGTCTTTACAAATCTAGCCTTGCAACACAATCCAGTTTTGTCCCTGAGTTTCTTGGATGCCTATATGTTGGGGTATTTTAGTAAAGGGGTATCTAAAGGTTATGTGGAAGGTGTTAATTGGGATTAATTTAGTTACTGTTCACTTCTGTCCAACAGAGACATGGGGACCAAACCAGGGATGAATTTGTGATTTCCCATCCAATGATGAAGTTTTCTTTTGAACAGGGTCATGGATGAGCTCTTCTTCATGTAGACAGGGAGCTTATTCCATAGCGTTGGGATCCCTTACATATTGTTCTCACCAGCATATTTTACTTATGTTGCAGGCAAAGTTCAGGTCCTTGGATATAGCATTTTTGGTGCTGTGTGATTTGCAGATGTGCAAGAGATCCGTCAGAGTTAGACATCAGGATACTTTATATACTAGGTATAGAGGAGACTGAGTACACAGCTAGGACCTTAAGAGGATCTGTGTAGGACAGGGTATTCAACCTCTGGAGTCAACTAGTTATGAGACTTTGAGGGCATTCCAAATGTTGCAAGCGTCTGCTTAGGTACATGTCAAAGGAGGCATTGTGCTCAGTGATGGGTCTAATAAGGGTTGAACAGAGTGGTACTGTAATTTCATTGGACTTGGATGACATACCCTTGTTTATGAGTTGGGTGACATAGAATGATTTTCTTACTTTGTCAAAGGCGAGATTACTATCTACATGTGCTCCTAGATTCCTGACTATCAAATCAACTCTAAGGGGTGTTTTATCAATGGAGAAATTAGCTTGGTTAGACAATTTCCCAAAGGACATTATATTCATGTTGAGTTTTAATTCACGGCTGTGGCACCAGCCATATGTTTGAGTTAAACCTTATTGTACAATGTTTCTATCATGGGGCAATCTATGATAGCTCTCAATTTACAGTCATTTGTGAACTTGCTGAGCCAGAGGCCTTTCACATTAGTCTCTGCTTCAAAAACTAGATACCAAACAAGAGCAGGCCCAATACAGAGCTGTGGGGTACTATACTGGTGACCAGCCTCCTGGCTGAAATTGTCTCACCATTCATGACTTGTTAGATCCTGTCTGTAAGCCAGCCAGAAATACAATGAGTTATATAGAGATTTAAGCCTAGTTCTGAGAGTTTGTCAACCACACCTGAGTAACGTATTGTACTGAATGCCTTGACCAGATCAAGGTAGGTGTTATGCAATATTTTCCCCTCATCCATAGCCTGGATCACTCTCTGAAAGCTTCCCTTAATAAAACTATTTGGATGGATCCAGTGTCTGCAGGTTGCCAATGTTATTGTTAATCATTTCCATGTGAATTCATTCCATGGCTTTGCATATTCGACTTGTCAGACTGATGGGTCTGTAGTTCAAAGGGTCAGTTAAGGGTCCACCATTTTGAAGAGGGATGACCATTCCAGCCCCTCAGTCACCAGACACATAACCTGTTTTGAGGAAGGAAATGAGGAGTACCTCAAGCGGTCTTGCTAAGGCTACTTTTAAGCTATTTAGGAATGAGAACACTGCTGGGGCCCACTGAAGCAAAGTGTCTTTGGCCTTCTGACTTCAGAGTTATTTATTTAGTTCAATCAGAGATCTTTTATGTCTAGGAGAGTTGCTCTCTGTGATTTTCGCCATGTATTTTTTTCTTTTGTTTTAAACCCTGTTAAGGTAAGGATTCCATCAGTGGAGTTTAAGTGTTACATCTGGTCTTAATTCTGGTAGGTACAACAGCATCAGTGCAGACATTTACATGTATGTACAGGGTATTGTTACACAATCCTGCATAGGTAGCTGTGTTTCTGGGGTTTGGGAGAACTGTGAATTTTGACAAACATTCATTTAATAGGATGCACTTTGCTTTAGGAAAGTTCCTGTTATGGGCTTAGTTTGATTTTCAGGGTTGATTTTTATTTTTCCTTCAGACAGCTTTGTGGTCCAACCTCACCAGTGAGGACGTGTTATGGGGGGAGGGGGGTGTGCAACACTTTTCCCTGTTCGTGAGTTCTACGTCCAGTATGTTTGATCCTCTGGTTGGAGTGCTCAAAGGTAGCTGTGTTTTTGGGTTTAGGAGAGCCTTGAATTTTGTCAAACTTTTGCTTAATAGGATGCAGTTTGCTTTAAAATAGTTCCTAACTGTTATGGTCTTAGTTTGATTTTTAGAGTTGATTGTTATTTCACGGGAGACAGCTTTGTGGTCCGACCTCACCAATGAAGGTGTGACATGGAGGAGGGTGTGCAACACTTTTCCTTGTTGATAAGTACTAGCTCCAGTATGTTTGATCCTCCAGTTGGTATGCCTACTATCTGGTCCAAGGTGTTTGTACTGATATAGTGCAGGAAACGTGCTTGTGAGTTAGAAGCAGTGTGCTTTTCTTAGTCTATAGAGGGGTAGTTAAAGTCTCCAAATGAATAGAGTATTTAGCTGGATGGGGAGTGCCTCTAGTAGGTCTAGGAAAGAGTTGTGAGCCTCATAGATTGCCATGCAGGGCAAACTATAGCTGGGCCAGGACATGGTAAGGGACCTTGTCTATGGAGACTTGACTATCTCACATGAGGAAGGGTTACATAGGTTAAACCAGGGAATCTTTCCTGACCCTAATCTGTTACCAGTCTCTAAAATTTTGACTGATTCATAATACAACTTCTGATTGATTTATTCCTTCCATGCATTAATCATAAATATGGATTGTGCTATGTTGCTATCAGATACATACACTAATAACATAATTATAATCTTTACCACAATTTGATATGCTTCTATCACTTTTGCAGTTATTTGCTTCATCTTCATTAATCAGTATTCTAGCCCAGTTAACAAATGTTCCAAATAATAAATATAAATAAATCTTATGTGCACGCGTCTCCTGGGTTGGTTTCAGGCTGAAAATGGAATTTGCATCATTTTACTTTACCAATTAAGAATAAAAGCATCAACATTAGCGTTTATTGAAGTCTCATAAAATGGAAACGGCGCCTATTACTAAAAAAAATCTGTGTGTTGAAACAAGTTATTTTTTTCTTAAAAAACATTCTGGGCATATTCACACATAAATGCTGCACAGTTATTGTTAGGAAATGAATGTACTCACTCTTCTCAAATTAATGTAGATTTAACTGAGGATAAAGTTTGCTCGTCCACCTAATCTGTTTCTTTTTTAGTGTGATGCTTACAGATCCTAGGCAATTTATCGTATAATTGTTCCTACTCTCAAAAGCTTAGCTTAATGCATTCCTAAGTATGTGTGCAGCATCTCGTAAGTTTGGACGGCACAACTTCCTCAAGAAGACCTTTTTTTATCATTCATTGCCTTTTATATCAGATTTGTTTGTGTTATTTATAAAGGATCTCACCTAGTTTAAAGGGTGAATCACAGCAAGTTTCAAGTTTCTTTCTAGAGATGGTGACTTTTTCTTTGTACTTCAAAATATGCTAGCTACTGAGCTTTGGTGGCTAAACAAATAACATTGTGTTTTATGGGTCTGAAATTTGTTTCTTAGCTCAGTTTTCTTTGCCAAGAGACTGCACACTTACATTGTGCTAATGTGCTTTTCGTCAGGTTTATCCATTTTTTCCCACTTCTGAAAGGCATATGTATTAAGTGACAATTATGAATTGTCTGTGCAAACAGTCTTGGTGCATATCCTGGTCAAGTCTTTTATAAAAACATTCTTAGCAAAAAGTCAAGCCTTTTTGCTACTTTTTTTGTGATGCTTTTAACTGCAGATAGAGTGGCATTCATATCTGCTAATACATATTTCTTTGTTTTCATGTGTTGATAATACTAGTTATAGTGACAATAGAGACTAAAATATACAGATCTAGGTTAGGCATTTCTTTTATATGTCATATTTCTGTCATTTTTCCTATTGTAACATAGGTAAACTCTTACTGTCTCATAACATAAACTGGACATGGGAAAGAAAAAGAGATTTAATATGGTGTAATACTTATGCAAAGGAGAAAGCAAAACTAACCAATACAAAAAGAGCAGCACCAAAGATATTCAAAGAGAAATACAGGCAAATGAATCCATATATGGAAAACTTTACAAAACAAAAAATAAGAAGACAAAGAGGAAAAGTAGAAAAGGAGATTAGTAATGTAGAAGTTAAAGAAATAGAAACTGAGGTTATAGAGTACCTGTGAGGTGAAGAATTCAGTGTATAAAATCTAAATCAGAAAGCACCACAACAGTATAGAGCAATGGATATCCAAATTAAGTGAAAACCAGTGGAACAGGAAGCAATTGGGCAGGTACCGTATGAAGATATTTTGGAGCCTTCCACAGGAACCAGTATAAATGTTCACGTGAAGTTGGACAGCAAGGGAAGGAACAGGAAACTGGAAACCCTGACACAGTCAATGCTGAGGAGTGATAGGCCAGTGAGTTCCCATATGACAGAACAATGGATGGCGCAGGATGAAACTGAAGAGAATGTGCCACAGGAAGATGCTATAGAACTTTCTATAGAATGTCCGCAGGAAATGAAAAATAAAAAATGCGCCCTCAATTCAGAAGAAAACTAGCTAAAAGAAGAGTTGCTTGATTTAATAAAGAAGGGTAGACATATTAAAATCAATGAAAGAAATAGACTGCAGAAGGTCAATAAAACCTCAAAAGTCAGAAGTTTGATTAAACAAATGAACACAGTAATTAGGACTGTCCATAGAGATCCATGCAATATAACAGAAGTAAACAGAATCTATTACTGTGCAGCTAAATTAATAACTTATAAAGTCCTACTGTAAGAACACAGGGTAGTGAGGGAAAGGAAGGGGAAAAATCGAACACCATCATGGAAGTGTCGAACAGAGAAAACTATTAAGTGGTTAAGACAAGAAGTGTCACTGTTAGAAGAATATAGAAGAGGGAGCAGATCAAAAATACTAAGAAAGATAGATGTGATAAAACTGATGTGCAATATTAGAACAGAGCAGGATCTATCATGCACTCTCAAAAATAAGCTAAAAATCTCAGCGCAGGTGGAAAATCTTAGAAGATACACAGATACATATAAAGGAAAAGTAAAAATAAGCAATGTATTTATGACCCAAAAAGGTTCTATAGAGAGTTGAGAAATAAGGTAAAAGGAATTGAAAGACCACCAAAAAAGAAGAAACAGATACATTTTGGAAGTATCTATGAAGATCCTGCAGAACATAACAAAGATGCTAAATGGATAGAAGAAGTAAAAGAAAGAATAAGAAGTTTATTCTTGTGTAATTTCTTTATGACATGTTATTGGAGCTTTTCTCCCCAGGCCTCCGTTGAAAATGGTTATGTATCCAGTCGGACTTTCCTGGTTAACAAATGTAAAATAAATAAAATAAAAATAAAATTTAAAGGTATAGGATATGAAATGGGATGATGTAACAGCCAGACAGATTGAAACAAAGTTAAGAAAAGCCTCTAATTGGAAAAACCCAGGCCCAGATACAGTACCTAACTTCTGGTTAAAAGTATTAACATCTTTGCACGAAGATTTAGCTATGAGTAAGAACTATTTATATGCACACACTGAACAGACACAAGTCTGGCTAACAACAGGAAAAACAATGCTGCTACTTAAGACTGAACCTGCAAGCTACCCTAAAAACTACAAACCAATAACTTGGCTTTTGACAATGTATAAACTATACACTGGCATTCATGCAGACAGAGTTTATAGTCATTTAGAAGAAAACTCAATTATGGCACTAGAACAAAAGGGCAATAAAAGAAAGTCATATAGAACAAGGGATCATTTGTAAATAAAGTCATAGTGGAGAACTGTAAAAAGGAGAAGAATCTAAGTATGGCATGGATTGACTACAAAAAAAACATTTCATAGTATCTCACATTCATGGATAAAAGAGTGCTTAAAAATGGATAAGCTATACCCTGCACTGATTGGTTACATTACAGTGACCATGAAATAGTGACAGACGACTTTGCAATTAACCCATGATAAAGGGCAAATTATTATTCCAGGGATAAAAATTCAAAGGGGGATATTCCAGGGTGACTCTGTCACTGCTACTATTCTGTTTTGCCCTTAACCCATTAAGGTGGCTACTTAACAGCTTAGACCATAGGTATAATTTGCCTCCTAGAAAACAGCAAAGTGTAAAGACTTCTCATCTTCTCCTTGTCGATGATTTAAAACTGTATAGCTCATCAGATAAGAAACTGAAAGCACAACTGCAAGTTGTCAAAACTTTTTCAAATGATATAAGAATGTCATTTGGTTTTGATAAATCTGCAAAAGCAACCTTTAAAGCAGGAAAATTGCAGCACCAAGGAAACATCAGTTTGTGACAAGAATGTGAATTAAAAGAACTTGAGCAAGAGGGGTGTATAAATATTTGGGAATTAATAAAGGATCAACAATAAAACATAAACAATGCAAATAAAGCTTAGCAAGGGATATTTTAGAAGACTTAAATTAATCCTGAAACCAGCGTTGACATCTAGGAACAAAATCCAAGCTATAAACCAATTTGCTCTTCCTATTCTAACTTACAGTTTTGGAGTGATTGACTGGCCCCAAAATGTGTTGGATAGACTAGATTGGAAAACTAGAAGGATGCTTCATGCTCACCAAATGATTTATAAAAATCAGTGTATATCAAGATTATATATTCCCCATTCTAAAGGAGGGATGGGCCTCCTTGAAATTAATTACATGTATAGATCTGCAATCATGGGACTCCACACATATCTGCTGGCCTCACAGGACCCAAATGTAGTGAAAGTTTTGAAACATGAGGAAAATAAATTTAAGATGACTTCTTTGCTTAAGCTAGCAGAACCATATCAGCATCAATCAGGAATGGAAATCAAACCAGAAGTGGATAAAAATCAGGCAGCAGCCACAGCAACTGAATGCACTAATAAGCAAAAGAAAGAATACAAGGTGAAGGACCAGATGTGAAGGCAAAAATGTGGAGAATACATAAATATAGTTGCAAGTATAGAAAACTTCTGGAAGAACCTCATGTTGATCAGGAACGAATGCAGGAATAGTTAAGGAGAGGCAAATTCAAACCAAGAGATGAAAAGTTAATATTGGTGACCCAAGACAGTAAGCTACATACAGGCTGGCTTACAAAGTCCATTGAACATGTGGGAGAAACAGACAAATTTAGATTTTGTAAAACCGAATTGGAAACAATTGCACACGTCATTGCTAGTTATGACATACTAATGGCAGAAGGACTGTATACTGAAAGGCATAATAACATGGCAAGACTGTTGCAGTGAGGATTGTGCAAACATTATGGTATTGAATGGCTGAAAAACACTGGAAACATAAGCCACAAAGCATCATAGAAAATGATTAAGTCTACATCACATGGGGTTACCCATTATCAACAGTTTAAAAGATAGATGCTACAAAACCGGATATAGTGGTCCATGAAAAGAAGACAAAAGTAGCACTGATCACTGAAATCACCACACCCAGTGACTACAGTGTGTTGCATACAGAGAGACACAAAGTCACAAAATATCAGGATTTGCAGGCAGAAATGAGAGCAATGTGGTAGAAAGATACCCAGACAGTTCCAATGGTAGTAGGAGCGACGGGTCTTATAAAAAAGAATCTACAATTGTAGTTAGACATGTTATCAATACATTTAACCCCATACAAATTGCAGAAGGAGTCATTACTGGGCACATTGTGGGTTGCTGCAAAGACCACTTCTGGTTGACATCAAAGATTAAAACAATACTAATTTCATGAACTTTAATTGTACTTTCACTTAGGAATGTGGTCCATTCCTGTCATGGTATTAAAAACCCAAAAGACTTGGAGAAATTAAAAAAAGATCCCATAATGCAAAGCTATCTGCTGAAACACAGGATTTCTTGTCTCAGTTACCTAGGACTCTCGATAAAAGAACAGATAATTTATTAGTATAGCATTGTCAGGAAGATACAATGTTAGGCATACTGTCAATGCCAGAAGATTGATTTTAGGTCTGTCATTCCACAGTTCAAAAGCTTTTACTAGCTAATATTACACAAATTACTGAATGATTTTCAATTGCAATAATATGAAAGTTCACCTAGGTCAAACATTCATGAAAACATATGCTACTGTCAAGAATAATGATCTTATACTTGTCTCTAGTATGGACTTCACATAAAAACTCATGAGAAATGTTTAGCTTATCATGCCCATGAAAAGACTCTTGAAGATCAAATCACACAATGTACACACACACACACACACACACACACACACACACACACACACACACACACACACACACACACACAAACACGCACGCATGCACGCATGCACACACACACACACGCACACACACACATGCACACACACATACACACACACACACACACACACACACACACACACACACACACACACACACACACACACACACACACATACATATTTACACATTAATTCATTCTGTATTTTAGAAATAGCTTCTGTAAGATGTTTGATACACCTGCACCATCACCCAGTCTGGATGTACTCTTTCCTTTGTTTATAAAATGTGACTTTGCAAGGGCTATGGTTTATAAAAAGGTAGCGACTACTGTCTTAAATCTGGGCAGAGGGGGCACAATTGGTAAATCTGTGCCAGCCTTTCCCAGGTGTGTGTGTGTATGTGTGTGTGTGTGTGTGTGTGTGTGTGTGTGTGTGTGTGTGTGTGAAAATCAACAGTCCAAGTATGTGTGTGTCAACTACTTGGAAAAGGGACACAGAGCTCAAAAGTGGACAGTGCTGAGTCTTGTTTGGGGCCTGGAGATAGACAGAGAGTCCAGTCCTAGGTCTGGAGTGTGCTCCCTGTGTGCTCTTAAGGGAAAATGTGCTTGGTGCAGAGAGCTGCATCTGAAAATACTGTGTATATCCATTTTTGATCCTAGTGTCTGTCCCTCACTGGTATCAGTGGTTGATTGAGGCTCCTTGATTACTCGCCTGGAGTAGGGGCCGTCACACTTCCTTTCAGGGCTTTAGAAGAATTCACATTTCTTTAGGCCCTCTCTAAAAATAGAATATCACATTCCCCTGTTAGAGCAGCTGTGCTGGCTACTACATTAAGCACTGATCAACAAGGAGGTAACTGTGTAGAGGATTGCTGGTCCATTCAATGTACTACCAGTTTATTCTTTCAAGACTTCAGCTTTAGTATTAGTTCCAAACAAGACACAGGGAGAGTTCAGGTTGATCTATCATTTATCCTTTCCCCTTGGTTTGTCTGTTAAACACAGCATTACCAAGCAAGAGATAAGGGTCAAGTATCCATGTGATTAAGACGTTTCAAAACACTGTTTGACAAAACTTGATATTGAAGCTGTCTTCCACCTATTACAAATTTGGAAGGATCAAACAACTCCAGAGAACGTTCCCAAATCAAAGGATCTGAATACGCTTGAAGTCCAAACACAATACTAGTATAAAACCACTCGATAAATTAATTTATTTAAGCCGTTCATCAGAGCATTCTCCAACTTCTTCAGAATACAAACTGAACAAACAGTGCCACTCCCCAATCATTTGTATATAAACTCCTGTGATTATCTTGATCACATGATTACAAATACTTTCTTAAAAAAGTTAGTATGCATCTCATTGAAACTTATACTAGTTAAAATTCATTCCCAGTCAACTGTTCAAAATAAAATCCACCATTGTAAGTTCATAACTTTAACCACCATGTAGTGTTATACCTGTAGTTCATGAATTACATACAATGTGTTTCTATTAGCAAACACTATTTCAATTCTGTAAGAACGTCAATTCCTCCCAGCCACAAAAGAAGGTCCGTCTCCTGTGGACCGAATGTGCTCTGAGTTTTGAGAGTTAAGAGATCATAAATCACAATTCTATTTTGAAACTAGTACATACTAGTCGGACTAATGTCTCGCTCTGAAATATAGCTTGATTCAATACGTATTCATAATGAATTTAAAATAGTATAAATAACTGCCAATGAAATCGTATTTCAAATTTCATGAAAAACCTTTCTGTATGTTTGGCTACTAAACTGGTCCACATTGGACCTACTATATTTGAATTTAACTTAGCCGATGGTGGCAAAATTACATAAACAGAAATATTGACATAAACATAAGTATTAAATAAACTCATATTAAGCATGTATATATACATCTATTCATACTGTAAAACTCCTGTGAAATAATACATAAGTCTAAGTGTTTTTATAAATTAATGTAACACAATGGAATTACTGAGAATAAATATTAAATGTATATGTTCAATGAAAGATTGTCAATAGCTTGCTGGTAATTTTTGCCAATCAAATCCATAAGTTCAACCCCATGTCTCTCAAACATTTTAATTAAGTCCATGTGAAAGGCCGAACCTTCCTGCAGACCTGTTGGAAATTGCCAAGATCTCAGGGCTTTCGTGACTATGTTAACTCGCTTGCATTCACTAAAATAGGCTACTTCCAACTGAAGTTTCCTCAATTTTAACAAGTTTTGATCGAAAATGTTCAATTTACCAGGGAGGTCTGAAGAATTATTTGTGTTTCTATCTGATGTAATAGTCCCCCCAGTGGTATTGAACTCAAAACCACGATTCAACCACTGATTTAAATTATGTGGGTTTTGAGTATACCCACAAGTTGATATATTGTTAACATTGTCCTCTCTATTAGATATAAAGTTACCTTGATTCAATAATTGCTGGGAATTGCCATGATTATGCATCAAAGTATCTGCTGGTGGAACTGACGATGAAATCGGAATGTTCTCCTTTCCAGGACGAAACAAACTGGCTGCAGTAGTAGAATTAAGGAAATGATTGTCACCTGCTGAACCCAAATTTCCATTACAGACTGAAGGTACATTCATTTCCTGTCCACGAACGGACTGGGAACTGTTTGAGGTTCTATGTAGCTAATTGATGCAAGAAGTCATTGGCAATATCACATTTTTGGTGTTCAGATAGAATTAGTTTTATTTTAATATTTTTTTAGTCATTTTTGCCCTTAGGGAGAGTGTGTTTCCAGGGTATAATAACAGAATGGTCAATTACGCTCTAGTGGGTTATACATTTAACCACTGATAAGCTAGTCTTATATGTTTTTGATGTACATCAATATACTTTTAATATTTATTCTCAGTAATTCCATTGTGTTACATTAATTGATAATAACACTTAGACTTATGTATTATTTCATAGGAGTTTTATAGTATGAATAGATGTATATATGCATGCTTAATATGAGTTTATTTAATACTTATGCTTATGTCAATATTTCTGTTTATGTAATTTTGACACTGTTGGCTAAGTCAAATTCAAATATAGTAGGTCCAATGTGGACCAGTTTAGTAGCCAAACATACAGAAAGGTTTTTCATGAAATTTGAAATACGATTTCATTGGCAGTTATTTATACTATTTTAAATTCATTATGAATACGTATTGAATCAAGCTATATTTCAGAGCGAGACATTAGTCCGACTAGTATGTACCAGTTTCAAAATAGAATTGTGATTTATGATCTCTTAACTCTCGAAACTCAGAGCACATTCGGTCCACAGGAGACGGACCTTCTTTTGCGGCTGGGAGGAATTGCCGTTCTTACAGAATTGAAATAGTGTTTGCTAATAGAAACACATTGTATGTAATTCATGAACTACAGGTATAACACTACATGGTGGTTATAGTTATGAACTTACAATGGTAGATTTTATTGTGAACAGTTGACAGGGAATGAGTTTTAACTAGTATAAGTTTCAATGAGATGCATACTAACGTTTTTTAAGAAAGTATTTGTAATCATGTGATCAAGATAATCACAGGAGTTTATATACGAATGATTGGGGAGTGGCACTGTTTGTTCAGTTTGTATTCTGAAGAAGTTGGAGAATGCTCTGACAAAAAGTGTTTGTTAAACGGCTTAAATAAATTCATTTATCGAGTGGTTTTTATACTAGTATTGCATTTGGATTTCAAGTGTGTTCAGATCCTTTGATTTGGGAACGTTCTGTGGAGTTGTTTTATCCAAATTTGGAAGGATGACTGGCCACTTTCTAGACAAGCAAATTGAGGATCACTTTTGCTTTCACATGATTGTCATGGATTGTGTGTTGACTTGAGCCACATTTGAAAGGTTCAGCATGGCCCTGCACTGGTGTTGGGAATGGTGATCTCCCTAGCAAGCATCAGTGCATTATGTTGATAACTTTTTATCTTTGAAAATGGTCCCCTTGGGCAAAGGAAGGCTTTCAGATGATTATTAACACTGGTCAATAACTTGGCATGCCTCTTGCTACTGACCTTCTTCGTGACCTGTGCATTGTTCTTGGTTTATCATTCATTTTTTATTTTTTTTTCCTTCACACATGAAAGTTTTCATCCCCAAATGTCTTTTCCATCTACCCCTATCTTATAACAAGCAAATTTGCACATTATCTGATGAAGTTATCTCTAAGACCAAAATATGTGTATTTTTAATTACCGTATTGTTTAGTTTATATTGCACTATAATCAAACTATGATCATAGATGTTTTCAGCCATGGTCTGCTCAAAAATGTGCTTTGTTATTAAAATGTACGCAATGGAGGTAAGACTGACCATGTAAAATCCAATAAGATGTGCCTGTAGATATGACTGTGGAATTAATTCATTAACTAATTAAGATTAGAAGATTAGTCCAATCATTGTTTGGGATCATTTTGTAAAGGAATTATAACCTATATATTAGAAGTGTTTTGCTCAGTCATTTGAATATTTGATTAGCTTTTAATTTCTTGTGTTAGTGTTCTGACTTTCACTTAGCTTAGATAACAAAAGGAGTCTTAGCTGATGTGTGAGTATTTTTCATATTGAATAAAATTTTGTACACTTACTCTGGTGTAGTTTAATTCTGACATAAAATGAACAAAGTCAACATTCTGTTCCATTGCCTATTATAAAGTAGCTTGGCCTACATTCAACCTTCTGCTTTACCTAGAGGAAAACAGTTTGTACTTACTTTTCTCATTTGCTTAGAGAAAAACAGCTTTTATACTCACTTTCCTCACTCATTTAGAGGAAAGTAGTTTTTTATTCAGGCATGTCCAAGGGTCAGTTCCCAGTGTTCTCTTCTGTCTATCTGATGAATCTGGGCATCTTGGGGCAATGTAGTAATTGCCTCATGTACACAGACAACCCTCTCCTCCTACCACCCAACACCACAACCTGTGAGAGATGCACTTATCTAGCCAAACTCGAGGTAAAGCTTCTCCAACCAAGACTGAACTTGACAGTCAAGAGGAGGAGGTAAACACTTGAACCACACTCATCACATAGTCCCACTAAACCTACACCACCAAAATCCACACATAGAAACACAAAAACATTCCCAAAGGCTCTCAATAACAATCTTCTCAAGCAACAGAGACCTCTAAAGCAGAAACGCAAGCAATCTCCACCCCCAGCACAACCCAAATGACACATAGCCCACAGACTCAGTGTGCCACTCAATCACATCCCATAAGGCAAAACAAAGTACCCAACATACTAGCCATAGGTGACTCTATAGTCAGGCACACTGATGTCCCACTCACCAGGCTAAACAAGGAGAAGGTTACTGTCAGCTGCCTGTTGGGTGCCAGGATCCGCCACATAACTCAGGTCACTCCGCAACAAGTACAAATATGACTCTGTCATTCTGCATGTTGGTGTGAATTACCTGAGATGTACCTCCCTGGACTACATGAAAAGAGACATGGAAGAGCTCTCTGATCTTCTAGCCCAGGCAGGTATGACCCTAGCCCTGAGTATCATCCTTCCATCACCCAGAATGATACCACAGTACAAGGACAAAATGATTGACTTTAACAATTGGATAAGCTTCTGGTGTCATTCTAAGGGGATCCAGTATCTATCTGCCTGGGACGACATGGTCGACAGACCATGATGCTTTGCCAGAGATGGCCTGCACCTGTCATCTGGATACTGGCTAAGGCTCTTGCTGCCCCTATAGTACTTTTTTTAGGCAAGGTTCAAATGACAAATTTGCCACCAGAACAGGAACAAGCAAGCAAAAACTGAGGGCAATGCTACTCAATGCTAGAAGTCTAAATGTCAAAATGCACTCCCTCGAGGCACACCTTAAAATGGAGAACATCGATATCTGTGCAGTGACTGAGATCTGGTTCAAGGCTCCAGAGACCACCCCTGCATTTCCAGGCTATAACTCATACCACACTTTTCGGCCACCTAACCTGGTTCGGAACACCAAAGGCGGAGGTGTGTCCATATTCATTAAGGATATCCACACCTCCAGGCTAGTTGCTCAGCATAATGCATCCGAGGTTGTCCAAGTGCAACTAACTCTGGGCAAAACTGCAATCCAAATTGTAGCTTGCTACAGATCCCCCACCATGCCTCAGGATTCCCACTCCTCTTTTCTTGATATACTGGAAAATATTAGGGTTCAACCAAACACCCTAATAAAGGGTGATTTCAACTACCCCACCATTAACTGGGAAAAATACTCATGTACCAACTCCTTCGCTCAACGCTTTCTGGAATTTATAAATTCCAATACCCTGGATCAACTTATCCACACCCCCCACCAGGGGCAACAATATCCTAGACCTAGTCATTACCAACATGAGTGACCAGTGTTCCACACCTGAAGTCAACTTCTTGTTGGTCAGATCCAGCCATAAGCTAGTCACCCTAGATAACCATATCCCACCCCCACCCCCCATTAAGGAAATCATGGTAAAACATGTCTCCAAAGCCAACTTCATGCTTCTTAAGACAGGAGTGGCAAACTTCGTGACACCCATGCAGATGGACAATACAGTTATGACTGCTGAATCCTACACAGATGCACTCTATAAGCACTTACATGAGTGCATGGATCGTGCTATCCCAAACAGAACCAAGACGCCATCCTCCAATAAAAGGAAGCCAGTCTGGTGGGCCCCTGCCATAAACAAACTCTACAACAGAAGGAAGAAACTGTTGCAAAAGAGTGTAAAATCCCATGAGTGGAGGAGTTCCCTGGTCAGCCTCAGTAAGAAGCTGAGATCCCTTATAAGATCCTCCAAAGCTAGCTGCAAAAACAAAATCACCACTGATTCTAATGACAACCACAAAGCATTCTATAGCTATGTCAAGAATCTCAATGGCAACACCCAGATCTACTCTGAGTTACAGCACAACGGCATGAAAATTACAGAACCAACTGATATTGCCAACATCCTGGCAGATAGATTCAGTGCTGTGTACCCTCCTCCCACCCCTAAAGGGCCCATATCTATACAGGAAGAATGCAGAGTCCCTGTAATCACAACTATGCAGGTAAAAGCTGCACTCTCTAAAGCCAAAAACACAGCATCCATGGGACCGGACAACATCCCAGGCTGCGTTTTACACGAACTTCAGAACGAACTGGCTCCCCACCTAAGCACCATGTTCAATCATAGTCTCACATCAGGTTTGTACCCACTGAATGACACACAGCAACAGTTATCCCACTCCACAAAGGGTGAGCCACCACTGATCCCGGGAACTATCACCCTATTAGCCTGACAAGCCTGGTCTGTAAGGCCATGGAACGTATCATCATAAAACTCATAAACAAAGACATTGGTAACCTCCAAACTCTGGACCCCACCCAGTTCGGGTTTATGAAAGGCAGATCATGCCTTCTGAGCCTGATTGACTTCTTTGAGGCAGTCAGCAAAGCTGTAGATGAAAGTAAGCTGGTTCACACAGCCTATCTTGACATCACCAAGGCTTTCAACACCATCCCCCCATTCTGGAATTATAGCTAAACTCACTAAACTAGATATAAATCCCTAAGTCACAAGATGGGTTTCCAATTGGCTCACTGACAGAACCCACACTGTAAAAGTTGCAGACTCCAAAGCTGATGTCAAACCAGTGACAAGTGGAGTACCACAGGGTTCAGTCATGGGACCTCTCCTGTTTGGTATCTACTTCTCTGATGTACAGGCTAACACAGAAGATCTTTAACTAACGAAGCTCAGAGATGACAGCAAACTAGGAGCCATAGTTGAGTCCCCAAATGATGTGGACATCCTACAGAAGGGCCTCACTGAGACAGATGCCTGGTGTCAGAGCCATGGCCTCAAGCTTAATGCCAAAAAGTGCATTGTCATCCCCTTTGGTAAAAACTCTGTACCCATGAACTACCACATAGGTGGCAGTCTACTTAATGCTGAATGTGTGATAAGAGACCGGGGACCCAAGTGGATAGTAGCCTCTCCTTTGATAATCTCATTGCCACAGTAGTCAGAAAATCCTTTTACATGGCACACCTCATCACAAAAGCGTGCACATCTAGGAAAAAAAGAGGTCATTGTTCCCCTCTACTCGACACTCATTAGACCCATTATAGAGTACAATGCCCATTTTGGAATGTACCTCACAGACAACTGCAGCAGCTGGAAAGGCCATAGAAGTACCTCACAAAGAGGATTACTGGTCTCAGACAGATGCCCTACACTGATCATCTCAAAAAACTCCTGCTTTCCTCTGTAGCATATCGCCTACTCCAAGGTTATCTCTGCCTAACATATAAAGCTATGACAAACCCAGAGTTGTTGGACATGCTACACCTAAAGAAATACCAATCCCTCAGAGCTACATGCTCTAGGGACCTAAACCTTGTCACCACAATAAACAGAACATGCTGGAGGGATAGATTCCTGTCCCAGAGACTTCCCATACGCTGGAACAAGCTACCCATCTATGTCAAGCAAAGTTCCTCATTAGCACTCTTCAAGAAAAATCTTAATAAGTGGATAGGAAATAAGAAATACACCCCGGGGATCACTTTGGTGGCTCTGCTTGACAGGGGCACAGGAAAATAACTTTCTTGGGTGGAGTAAGCCAGGGAACCTTATTGGCTAGACTTGCTTAGGCCCTTGGGCCAATAGCCTAGTACCTACTTATGAACCTAAGAATGGTGTGTAACCTGGGATTCAGTTGTTTAACTACCTGGGCAGATAGAAGATAGCATCCCGAAGACAAGCAAATGTAAGAGGAGGATTTGTTAGCTCCTGCTAAGAAACAGCTGCAACAATATGTATATATGTACACATACACATGTTGGTATATATATCTATATATATATATATATATAGAGAGAGAGAGAGAGGTGTGTTTACTATCAAATGTTAGTATGACTCAAAAAAAAACTTTCATATAATTGAATTCTCAAAATCATTTCCTGCATACTAATTAGTTCAGAATGTCGAAGTGCATGTAATGCAAAGATTGCATTTTGACATTATTTTTGCAGTTCATTACTGCAAATCATGAGATGTAACCTTTTTGTAGGGGGCAAGCCCCCTGCACCCCCCATACTCCCTGCAAATTACATATTCCAACTCTCAGATCACACTACAGTGGGAAAAGGGTAATTTCCCAATCCCTACTGTACCAGGATCTCTACTCAAATCGTCAAGTACATATGTACGAATGCACAGTGGCATTCACTGTACTGCACACTCGCAGTAGTGAAGGTCAGCAACACTGGAGGCAGCCTAAGGTTTTTTCGACATTCCCGTGTTTGCCAAACCTTCATTCTACGTTTTGATAGTAAATATATATAAATATGTATAGCAAATATTATTAGCACTTCTCTGTCTTTATACTGAAGGCTCAAATGAAAGTTTTGCTTCCAGAGTGACGGTGACTGCCATGCTTACGTGTGATCCAGGCTTGTTTATGCATGTTTGAGTGAATAACAGGCTCAGAAACAAGGTATTAGTAAGTGAGAGGGCTGGTGATTTGTATCTCTGGGTATCTACCACACAGTAGTGTTTCAGACAGTGAGAAGTTATTGTAATCATATTTTATTTAATTACTTTCTAATGGTAGACTATTCTGGAAGTCACACATTATAGTTGAATGCATTGAAAAAAGATACGTGTTCACATCTGGATACCATAATACCAAACACGTCACACACTGACATATAATATGCTGATGATTTTATCTTCAAATAATATTTTTTATACATTCTTTACTATACATTTATATGTTTCCAAAAACCGTGCTGCCATGCATATTGAAAAACAGATCCACTATCAAGATGATGTTTAATCAAATGAAACAAACAGAAAAGGGAAGGAAATCAGGAATCCTTGCAAAGCAGAAAAACATAGACTGCTGTGATGTACAATAACCAAAATACACATACACGCCCACACATATCAAACAAAAACTGCATCCTTATCCATGGCTTTACTTGCTCATCTTAGGTTTCAGAGAAAAGTCTCAGTGGAAAGTAACAAAAAAACAGTATCCTCTCATTTAACTGGTTACTAATTTTCCTTAAATGAACTAATAGGAATGAACATGCATTTGTGCACATAGCCATACACAGCATTTCAGACTATCCATACTGAATACAGAACCTCTGACAGCGATTTACTTATTTGACTTAAAGTTTTAACAATCTGTGCAGGTAGTTTCTTGTTCAAACACACACTGAAAAAGTACTTCTGGCAGTTGAAAGAAACTAAATACCAAATGTACCTCTACATGTCATTATTCTGGTCTCTATCCTACTTCAGTTGAAATAAGTGTAGACCATATTTAATTCTGAGAAAGAAAGAATAAAATGGGGTTGAGAATTCCTGTCCTTTATTAATCAGATAGAGAAGTCCTGTCTACTGAAATTCTTTCATTATCCTATGAGATGCGTGAACTTTGACCTTCAGCATCACTTACTTCCTTGGTAACAACTACTTTGGCAGATCATTCTTCTTATAGGCCTCATCCATATTCAAAGAGGTGTCACATTCACCTAGTGCTGAGAGGCTAACTGACTGAAATTTTCTTTTCTTTTCTTCACCCAACAAATGTAGAAATAGAGACAGAGGGAAGAGGGAGGGGGAGAGAGAGAGACAGAGAGAAAATAAGAGCAAGACAGGCTTGAGAGATAGATTCACCACATGCAATCAAACTCTTTTCAAACCGTAATCAAAGAGAAAGGGGGTTCCAATTCAATCAAAGCATGAAGGACTTCAAGATTTTTCCAATTTACTTTCAATTTTGCAAATGAAACTCAGCTTTCCCATTAATGGTCATGGTGATTAGCCTGTGTGGAATAAAGTAAGACAGGTGGGATACTTGCAAAATGCCATTGTATTTGAAGTGCACCAATGACATTTGCCAAATATTGACTTTTATGTAAACAGTGCTCGAGTTAAAAGCCACTGACTGTGAAGTCTGTACTTAGTGTTTGACGGTGATGTTACCTTTCACCACATAACTCAAAGGCTTAGCTTTCTGCAGACTGATGTTATTCTAAGCAGTGTAAGAGTGAGCTACTTTAAGAAAATCATGAAAAAGTGCATTTTAAGTAGAGGGCATTTAATATATTTTTATACTTTGTTACTTTTATTTCTTTCTTTATATTTTATTATTTGCTTGAAGTTATAATGCATGGCCATAAGTCTAATCAAATATTTCAGCTTTATTTTTAAGATAAAAGCGAAACATCCACCTTTGGTATAAGGCACCCTGCAGCAAATAAAGGTGATGAGATAATCAAATGAATATCACTAATGCTGTCAGTTAAACAGAAGGGCAACTGTAACAATGATACAGTTTTCATATAACAGTCCATTTCCATAACAGAAAACAGTATCAGTAACTTTTCAATAAATCCACAAAAGAGCTGCAAAACTAGTTAAGATTTTTTTTTTTTGCTTGCAAGCATCTTCATTGTTTAGCAGATGAAGAGTTGGTATAATTGTTAGATGTTTACCTCTTAAACATAGGATACAGGTTCTGATTCTTTCCTTTTGGATGGGAAGTGTGGCAAGGCTTAAAATGGGCTGTAAGGGCAGATAGCTTAGTTCTAACATATGAACCTCAAAATGTAAGCTCTTGCTACAGATGGAAACATTAAAAACACTGATCAATATTTCCATTTAAAACACATATGAATGAGACTACTTCTATGCATATGGACACACAGCAGACATACAAACTTGTAAACACATGCACATGCAGGCATGCAGATACACACACAAACACACACACAAGCACACGTGCGCACACACACACACACACACACACACACACACACACACACACACACACACACACACACACACACACACACACACACACACACACACAGATGCATCCTTGCAAAACATCCAAAAAAAACTATTTAGGCAAGCCATGTTTAGACCATTTTCCAGGCATACTTAGGGAGCTTTTTTCTCCTCTCCATATGCTTTTCTCATGAGATGCCATCCACAAGCTGTAAAAAAACAGCCAATGGTCCTGGCCATCCTCTCTTCATCATTTCATTAAAGTTTTCCCACATATAGTGACCTGCCATCTTTACAAGAACATCTGATAAATGAAGGTTTTAATCTAAAACCAGTTTCTTAATGATCTTGCTCCATGCTAGTCTTAAAATAGTCAACAATCCTTCTTATAAAATCAGATTAGCCTACCACAAGAACAGCTATTGCAGTTCTGTTGCAAAAATGGAATCAATAAAACTAGAAAAATCACATTTCTCCTTCCTGTGGGATTCTTGAGTATCACATAATCATTTAATAAAACAAACAAGCCTTTAGTTTTTAAACATGACCAGCAAAACTGAGTTTAAATACATATTTTCTCTACTAAGTGACAGATATAAAAGCAGATAAATAAAATATAAAGCCAAGTGCTTTCGCGGTAAAATAACACTTCTTCAGAACATATAAATACATTGAACAGCTGAAAGCTCACCAATCAAACCTCAATGAAAACACACGATAACCATGATGAACCAATCAAATAGCAATTTAAAACCACATGACTATAATAAACCAGCTACAATGTATTTCTTGACACACCTCCTATGCTGAAACAACACCACATTAGTGGAACAATGGGCATGACTTTAACACCAGCTTTAAAGATGAATGATCATTTAAGCCAGTGTGTTTATCGGGTCTATATTATAAAGTCGACCGCTTACTTCATCGAATACCTAAACATCGATCCGTCGTCATTGAACCGCATAAACACAGAATGCTCTAAACCGCGAAATTTAAAAAGTCAAACTCTCATACTTGTCCCACCCCACCGCCCACTACATACTACCTACACAAACAAACTAAATAAACCACATACATACACTATCCAAAACCCTACTTCTAACCCTAAACTAAACCCTACTTCTAACCCTACACTAAATCTTACATATACCACCATGTATGCACTTAACTTAACCCGCACCCTAACCCTAAGGTCTGTAACTATCACACACTTACCTTAAAAAGCTAAACCCAAACAAACTAAATAATCCACACACATACACTTAACAAAACCCTACATTAAATTTAACATACATTACCATCTATGCACTTACCTTAACCTGCACCCTAACCCTAAGGTCCGTAACTATCGCACACCTACCTTACGGAGTTATACCACAGAAGGCCAACCATGACGATTCGATGTTTCCGCTTTTGCTCTTCAGGATGATCGATGTTGTTGCGGTTCAATGAAGACGGGTCGACGTTTAGGCGTTTGGGTAAGTAAGCGGTCGACTTTCTACTATAGACCCGTGTTTATCAATACATAGATGTAAAATATTTGCGCTCATTTTCTCTGTCCTATTCTTCAGACCACCTCCCCTAATATTATTCTCTAATAATTCAAGTACAAGAAACTTAAATATATGTCCATTCCCAAATTCTATCACATGCCAAGTTAATGCACTGGTAATCTTACTATTCCTAATGCCATTGTTACATCCAATAATCCTCTCTTTAAGCATCCAATTTGTCTTCAAGACATAAAACACACTAAATAAATTACATTTCCATAGTAAATTAAATCTTTACTTTTCCAGTCAGCATAAAAGTCACATTCAACTTTGGATTCTAACACAGGATATATAATATAAAGACAAATAAGAATATATTGGCATGCACTGCAAGAACAGCATAAAAAGTACTAATATGATCAGAAACTGAATGATAGGTGTTTTCATGCCTTTTGTAACAAAGTTGTTGTTTTAGAGGAATATTATATATAAATGAGAAACTTAGTGTAATATTTAAGACTTTCTTAAGGTATTGATCCACCATCAATAAAGGCCAGTTCTTCTTGATAATATCACATATAATATTTAGATCACTTGAGTAAGTAAGAGGGAACCTAATATACATTAACTCAGCATGTTATGTCATGTGCTTTTCAATTGCTATTTTATTGGTTCATCCTTTATTAGTTTTCTGAATGGGATGAGGGTGTGATTTATGTTACATAGTTGTCATGTGTTTTTTATTGGGATTTGATTGCTGAGCTTTTAGAGATATAAAGTTCAGCTGTTCTATGTATTTTTATGGTCTGAAGAAGCATTTAGTACTGCAAAAGTGCTAACCTTTACATTTTATTTATCTAGTTTTATATTTGTCACTCATAAAAGGAGATACGTATTTAAATTCAGTTTTGGCGGTTGACTTCTTTTTATGTGGCTTAATTTTTTTGGTTTGAATTTGACCTCTGCCTAGCAGTTATTCTTGATTTTAGCCTCTGTTTTTTCTGTCTTTCTATTGCTGGGACAACGCTAAAGGCTACAACTTTGAATTTGATTATAATCCTAGTCAGAATGTGAGTTTTAGAGCTAATTGACTACAACATATTTTGCAGGCAGACATGAATCCTTTGCTACATCCTTTAAATGATGCTCTGTTGGCTACTGAGTCATTTGTTGATGCTGCCACTTTTTAGTCTTTTAATATGAACTTTAAAGAACTTGAAATTAAACTTTATAAATATAAATGTTTGCAGTAGCAACAGTTACATTTTGAGGAAGCTCTACATCATAAGGTCATCCCCCGAGGACTTAGTATTTTAAAAAAATGCCTACAAATAGAGACACTTTTCCAGAATTATTGAACCTCTAGCAGTCTTTGAATCTACAATTGAGTTGTGATTATATGAGACTGTTAGAGTTCTATCAGCAAATTGAGATATTTCTTCTTAAAGAGATTAAAACTCTACAAAATGAGATTCTGGATAAGTTTACTGCAGAAGTCCATAAAGTTAGTCTTGATGAATTTTATGACAATATAGCAAATGTTGAAAAGAGATTGCAAGCCTTGAAATTAAAGTAACAATGTGACATTTCAGACTTTAAGAATAGACATGCTTTTTCTTGGTTGCGTGAGGTTTATATGGCTGAGAATACTGTTTCATTTGAATCACCAACTGATGTCTCTGAAAAAATTACTGCCACTGCGGTGATTGTCCCACAACCTACAGTTGATTCAGTTGATAGAGAAGCTCCGCCTCCTGCACAACCTCCTGCTTCAACAATTTTTTCCCTTTTTCCCTCATGGAACCATTGCCTATAGAGAGGGAGTCCAGAATGGGGCATTACAGGAGTCAAGCAAGGAGGGGTATGTGCAGCGCTATAATCAAACAGACAGAATGACCATCATGGCTACATGGAGCAAAAATCAGATGACCTAATAATCAATATTTCTTTATTTACATTGACTGCTGATCAAAAATCTCTTTTGAGTCAAGTTCTGTGCTTTATTTCTGTCTGACCTCACTGATGTTTTGACAGACCTTAGAATGTTTGCAAGAATGTTTCTTTAACCTTCATGTTTCCCAAAAAGAATTTGCACAATAACACTTTTAAGAAACACAGCATCTTCACACATGATGTGCACCCTTTTTTGGAAGTTTTTACTCGTGTCTGTGAAGAAGAAATTCGACAATCATTGTCCATGAGACATAAAGTATCATTTCATAATTTATCAGCTGGGCAATCATTAGCCCTTAGAGAAATACAAGAAGCTCTCTTTTTAGAGATATGCCCAGTTGATTAAGGTGGAGGAATAGTTACGATGGACAGACAATTTTATCTTGATCAGATATATGAGATGCCTGGAGGTGAGTTTACCTATATGTGGATTTTTAAATATCAGTTGACTGGTTTTATTAAAAAAAAAATTTTTTTCTGTATGCACTGTTAATGACAGGTATGATTACACAGGAATTATATAATTATTTCATAGTAACTCTCATTATGTATGGCTTACCAAAAGTACACAAAGATTGATCAAAATACCTATGCATCCTATTCTATCAACTCATGGTTGGATCACAGACCCCTTTCTATTTTTGTAGAAAAAACATTGCGATCATTGTTAAATGATATTGAGACTGTTATACAAGATACAAAAAATAATTCTGAGTGAGTTATATGAATGGTCTAAAATGGCAGAAGTGGAGAATAATTTGCTTTTCATTACTTTGCATGTAACCTCTCTGTTTACGGTCACACCAAATACTGTTGTCATGGAAAGTATTAGAACATTTTTTTTCTAGCTGGAGTGAGATTCCAAACATTAAAATTGAGCTTATTTGCACAAATCTAGAACTTATTTTAGTGAACAATGTGTTTATTTTTGGTTCTGATTTCTATTTGCAGAAAGTAGGAGTAGCAATGGGTACAGCCTGTACCAATAGCTATGCTAACTTAGTTTTGGCACAGTGAGAGCTAGAATGGGTTTTGAAAGATAATCCATTTTCCAAATATATTAGTTACTATAGGCACTTTGTGGATGATGTCTTCCTTGTTTGGACTGATACACCACAAAAGCTTCCTGAGTTTACTGAAATTTTTCACAACACTACAACGTTTTTAAAGTTTAGCTATAAATCTTCAAATACATCAATAGAATTTTTAGATGTAACGGCAAGCAGAGATAACTTAAGCTTTGTTAATACTAAATTATACAGGAAACCATGTAAGACAAATACTGTTTTACATAAGACAAGCATGCATCCTAGATATATTTCCAAGGATGTCTTGAAAGGTCAGTTCCTGAGAGCAATGAGGCTTCATAATGATGATAGCTTCTTAGAAAATGTATTTAGAAGTATGGCAAGAGATTTTTGAAGAGTGATTACTCTAAGCAAGAAGTTTATCATTTTATTACTGAAGTGTGGTCTCTTAGAAATACAAATGTGAAACCTTATTTTTCACAGAAGATATGTTTAGAGACACATAGACCCATACACCAATAGAAACATATTAAGTTCCCTCTTACTTACTCAAGTGATGTAAATGTTATATGTGATATCATCAAGAAGAACTGGGCTTTATTGTTGGCGGATCAAGATCTTAAGAAAATCTTAAATGTTGTACCAAGTTTCTAGTTTAGGAATAACATTTCTCTAAAATGTCAACTTTGTTATAAAAAGCATGAAAACTCCTATCATTCAGTTTCTGATCGTATTCGTACTTTTTCATGTGGTTCTTGTACTGTATGCCAATATATTCTTACTTGTCTTTATATTATACATCCTGTGTTAGAATACAAAGTTGAATTTGATTTTTATGCAGACTGTAAAAGTAAACATTTAATTTACTATGTGAATTGTAATTTATGAGGTTCATTTTATGTCAGGAGGACAAATCTGATGGTTTAAAGAGAATATTCTTGAACATAACAATGACATTAGGAATCGTAAGACTACCGATGCATTAACTCAGCATGTTATAGAATTTGGGAATGGACATATGCTTAAGTTTCTTCTACTTGAATTATTAGATTATAATGTTAGGGGAGGTGATCTGAAGAACAGCACAGAGAAACATGAGCTCAAATGGATTTTTCATCTATGTGAGGATAAAACACCCTCGCTTAAAGGATCATACATCTTTAAAACCAGTGTTAAGGTCACACCCATTGTTCCACTAGTGTGGAGTTGTTTCAGTGTAGCAGGTCTGTCTGGAAATACATTGTAGCTGGTTTATTATAGTCATGTGGTTTTAAATTGCTATTTGATTAGTTCATCCTTTACTGGTTTTCTGAATGGGATGAGGGTGTGATCTATGTTATGTAGTTGTCATGTGTTTTTATTGAGATTTGACTGGTGAGCTTTTAGAGGTTCAGCTGTTCAATGTATTTTTATGGTCTGAAGAAGTGTTTTTTTTTTATCACAAAAGCACTTACCTTTACATTTTATTTATCTGCTTTTAAATTTGTCACTTATTAAAGGAGATATGTATTTAAACTCAGTTTTGATGCTTGACTTCTTTTTTTTTTTAATTCTTTTTCTGTGGCTTAATTTTTTGGTTTGAATTCGACCTTTGCTCAAAAGTTCTTCTTAATTTGATTTTATCCTCAGTTTGTGAACAAACTCTAATGCCTCATTCATACCTTGTAATTATATAAATGGTGACTAATGGAATTAAACACTGGACTACAGGATGAAGCTGTTCAACAGAGTACTACTCTTATCATGTCACAATGTTATATACTGCATTAATGTAACATATGCATTAGTAAAAACTTCTGCCCACCATCTTCTACTCATTTGACTGGTCTTTGCCCACCTCTCAGTCCTTCTAGTTCTTTGTCTTTAAACATCTATTACTCTAAATGATTTTACTTTACAATTGTCTGGTATATCCCCACCATTTGGAATAACTTTGATAACACACTTTATGGCTTTATTTATTCCAAAATTTCATAAGTCAGCTAAAATGCCCAACATCTTTCCCATGTAATTGGTCTTCTATCTCCCTGTCTCTCTACAGAAGATTTCACCTGTGCTAAATATATCTTTCTTACTACATAGTAGGATGGCAAGGCCACTAATTTGGTCTCAAAGTACATGGTTTGATAGTGTCATATACATTTGTCTACTATATCTGCTACCCTGATTTACATTTAATGGCACATATAACTTATATTTGTATTTTCAGGTCACATGAATACAATACCTTTTAATCTCATTCCTGTTTCAAGTTCATGCAAAGCCCATTCTGTGCAGATAATCTACTATACCTCCTTTGCTCACAACTTTCTAAATCAATAAAGTATAAATTAAATACATTCTTCTCATTTTCCCAAATTGTTCAGGTCATGTATCATGTATATGTGTTGTGGGATATAATGCTTATCACAGCTTCAGACGCACTGGTAATTGTGGGAGAATATTAATATTTGTCAAGGATATCAATACCTCATCTCAGATTCCTTGGGACACTACGAAAACTTCTAGAAGTCAAAATCACCCTAAACAGGACTAATTACCACTTTATAGTTAGCTACAGAACACCATCTATGTCCCCTTCTGAGCACAATAGCTGTCTTAATACATTAGCTGAAATTTCCATTAAACCCAAGACCTTTCTAATGTGGGACTTCAGCTATCTATCAGTAAACTGGCTGACCTACACTACTAATGGTTGGTATGCTCAACACTTCCTTGAATAGTTAACCATCCTAATAGAGGCCCAAGTATCCTGGATCTAGACCTCACAAATATGGCCACTCCTTGCACAGCTCCATATGTATTATCATGTATTGTTAAATCAGACCATGATTTAGTGACCTTTTCCTTTAAAACTGGTGGTCTTTGCCCTGTAAATATCTCTGCATTTAGGGACTTCTCAAAAGCAAGCCTTCTTCATTTACTTAATGACTTAAATTAATCCTGCTGTAATCCTCTTCTGAAGGATTGCATTGCTAAATCTGTTACATATGCCTCTGACTTCTACTCCCACTTAAATAGGGAATGCCTTATGAATACAACTATCTGCAACGAATATAATGAGAAGTTTAAAAAGCAAACCTCTGTGGTGGAATATCCATATAAATAATTTATATACCAAGAGGAAGAAACTGCTTAATGTTTATAAGAGGTCTCATTTTACCTACCTTAACAACTCATGTAAGCAAACTAACACGGAGCTTAAGAGAACCATTAGGGCACTCACAGTTGAGTATGAAATTAAAATAGGCATTAACACCAAAAATAACAGCAAATCTTTCCTTAACTATGTCAGGAAGCTAAGAACTAATACCCAACAATGTTCAGAGCTAGTCCATAATAATACAACATGCTCTGACACAAAGAAAATAGCTAATATCCTCGCTAACAAATTTAGTACAAAGTTTACTCCATAGGTTCCATAATCCCAGCCATCCACTTTAATTACTATGGAAAAAGTTCCATCAGCCTTTTCAAAAACTAAGGATACTTCATTCATGGGCCCTAACAACATACCAGGTTGCCTGATTACATGTGCCAAATATGGCCTTTCTGAACGCCTTCTTAAACTCCTTAATCTAAACCTCTCCACTGGTTTCATTCTGAATCCTGGAAGTCAGCTATTGTAATGCTATTGCACAAGGATGGCCCAACCACAAACCTTCGTAACTATAGACCCATTAGTCTCACTAGCCTCATATGTTAAGCTAAGGAGTACATTATCTCTGCCTTCCTTAATCTGGACATTGAAAATCTCTCAACCCTGGAACCTCATCAATTTGGCTTTATCAAAGGGAGGTCTTGCCTTTTTACCCTCATTCATTCCTTTGAAAAAGTAAGTGAAGAAGTGAATAGTGGTTATGAAGTGCATATAGCATATCGAGACCTGGACAAGGCCTTTTGCACTATTCCCCTTGAAAGCATTATTGACTTGGAAATCTGAAAATATATTCATATATTGTATGATGGATAGCTAACTGGTTGTTTGACAAAATCCATGGGGTTAGAGTAGTAGGTGCCACTTTTGAAAGTAAAATGGTTACCAATGGTGCACCACAGGAATCTGTTTTGGGCCCTCTCCTATATGGCATATATTTCTTGGACCTTCAGGCCAGCACTTTGGCCTATGATTAACTAAGTTTGCAAATGACTATAAATTGGATGCTATTATTCAGTCTTCAACTGATTCACAATTTCTCCAACATGGCTTAGACCACGTTAACAACTGGTGCAAGGACAATGGTCTCAAATGAAATGTAAAACATGTAGTGTGGTTCATTTTGGTAAACAAAACAGTTGCCATATGCATGATGCATCCCTCCAATCAGACAATCTTATGAGTGATCTGGGTACTCTTGTTGATAATTCCTTATCATGTAACCATCATGTCTCCACAGTAGTTTGGAATGCCTTTTATCTGGCCCATCTATTTTCCAAAGATATGACCAGTAGATCCAAAGAACTCTTAATTCTCCTTTACTCATATCTTATCAGACCCATTATTAAATATAAAGCACCTTTTGGTATGTATTTATCTAAACATATCATACAACTTAATATACCTCAGAGATTCATAACTAAAATTATCAGTTGTCTCAAAAATCTTAGTTATCAAGAGAGACTGGCAGCCCAGGCCTTTCACAGTATTCAGTCTGTTACAGACTCCTCCATGAATATCTATGTCTAGCCTAGCCATTCGTGCCATGAAAGATCCACCCCTATCTGATCTCCTACTCCTTCACGAAACTAATGGTACATCAAATGCTCAGTTAAAAGAACTAAACCTTCAGCAGCAGATAAATAAGGCATGTTGGTTTGACAGATTCATATCCCAACAAATTCTTCAGCTCTGAAATAAACTTCCATTACATGTCAAGAGAAGTAGCATCCTTGCCGCCTTCAATGTAAGCCACGATAACTGGAAGGACAGCCTCAGATTCTCTTTTGGTCTATCTTGTATTGCCCTCCTTGAGGCTAGAGGATAATTTTGGACAGAGTTCTTTTGACTAGGCTTGAAACGGTCTGTAGACTGATTGCCTACTTCTTACCTTTAAACCAATGACAGTATCACACAGCAACAATCCATACAAAAAACATTAGGTATTCTGTCTCTTCCAGTATCTTTTAGTAATGTATGAAACCTCCTGGTCTCCATGTGTTCTTTTTCAGTTTTCACCAGTAATGTTCCATGTCTGTTTCTCATACAACATTGTTATTGAATTATGTTGTAATAAATTCCCAGAAAAATCTTGGAAAGTAAACATTTAATTATCAGATGTTTACAATAAAGAACATACTGCAGACAGGAAGCACAATGGATAGCTGTTATTTTTTAGAATGACTAACTCTGTCTTTTACTGCAGGTAGGTACACCTATAACTATGTAAAACGGGAGGCTACCTACTAGAAGAGAAAAGAGTAACTGTATGAAAACGTGTGTTTAGATGAAGAAATGAAAGCAAGCCTTTAATACAGACCAGAATACAAGGTATATAGTTTTCAGCAGATATGCAGCCTAGAGGGTATGTTGAGGTGATCTGATAATTAATCATCTGAAAACTACTTCAAATAATATTTGGCTTGTCCGTGTGTGTGTGTGTGTGTGTGTGTGTGTGTGTGTGTGTGTGTGTGTGTGTGTGTGTGTGTGTGTGTGTGTGTGTGTGTGTGTGTGTGTGTGTGTGTGTGTGTGTGTGTGTGTGTGTGTGTGTGTGTGTGTGTGTGTGTGTGTGTGTGTGTGTGTGTGTGTGTGTGTGTGTGTGTGTGTGTGTGTGTGTGTGTGTGTGTGTGTGTGTGTGTGTGTGTGTGTGTGTGTGTGTGTGTGTGTGTGTGTGTGTGTGTGTGTGTGTGTGTGTGTGTGTGTGTGTGTGTGTGTGTGTGTGTGTGTGTTGTTATTGTCAAAGGTGCTTGAATTTCACAGCAGCTAAAGGTATGTCTTTAGATCTACAAAATTATATGTTTGTGGATTATACTAAATCTGTATATTCCTGTGTAGAGCAATGCCAAACAGTAATGAATGCATATGGGCATGTCTTTACAGTGAAGCAGTTTTACGTAACTCACCTCAGCCAGCACCCCCCCTCCCGATGAACCATTATCAAAGGATGATCACATGCTTAAAAAATGACCACCTTCTTTTATGTATGTATGTATGTATATATGTATGTATGTGTGTGGCACTGGGGCGTCATAAAAACACATAAGCTGTATTGCTCCTATGACTCCTGGTAAATACTTTCTGGAGCATATCAATCAGTAGATGTGGTAAAGATTTCTGTACTTTAGAAGCCATTGCCCTGAACCTACCCTTTGAGTAAGTTTTAGTGTCATGGACAAAGAGCAAGTAACACGTAGAATGCACAGAGCTGATTAATCACATGGAAGTTTCTGTACAAACACATAATATATTCTTTTCTTCATAGGACTTCAGTGGTTGCTGATACTTAGAGACATTTGGTATCTTTGGACCGGTTAAGGGCACTGCATATATTTTGCTATCAGATAATATTGAACGTAATCATATAGAGGTACATGGACTTCTCTTTAAGGATCAAAAAGTTTGGGAAAACAAGTGGTCATAATTGTTTTTTCACATAAGAACAATCAGGCTTTCTCACCACAGTTACACTCATTAATTGTTATGACTTTCTTTTGCCTAATGATATTGGGATAAATACATAGAATACAGGCTTTCTGAATATCTAAATATTAACTGCTTTATAAAATAAAAAAATAGTCAATGATACCACATATACCAAGCCTATGAACATTGCTAACCTGTTAGCTGACAGGTTCTGTGAAAACTTCACTCCCCTTCCCCAGCCAAACTTACCCCAAGACCTCCCTGCCATCTGTCCTCTACCCTGGATCTCTAAAGAGCAGGTCATGAATGCCCTCTCTAAGGTCAAAAACACAGCATCCACAGGAGCTGATAACACCCCAGGCTGTATCCTACATAGGCACAAACAAGAATTAGCAACACCATTGGGTACTATTTTCAATCAAAGTCTAAGCACTGGATTCATCCCACCTGAATGGAAAAAGGCCACCTTTATCCCATTGTACAAATGTGGTGCTTCCACTGACCCTGAGAACTACAGACCTATTAGCCTGACTATCCTTATATGCAAGGTCATGGAGAGCGAAACATCAAGGACCTTATCAACAAAGACATTGGTAATCTCCAAACACTTGACCCTACTCAATTTAGATTTGCCAAAGGGAGAGCATGCCTGTGAAACCTGCTGGACTTCTTCAAGACAATTACCAAGGCTCTTGATGACAGGAAATCTGTGCATAAAGCCTACCTAGACGTTGTCAAGGTTTTTGACACTATTCCCCACTCAGGCATAATTGACAAACTCCCCAACTAGGTATCAACCCGTATATCATTAGATGGGTCACTAACTGACTCACTGATATAACCCATATAGTCTAAATAGGGGAATCCGCCTCCAACAGCAGAACTGTAACTAGTGGTGTTTCACAGGGATCAGTCCTGGCACCTCTACTGTTTGGAATCTATTTCTCAGAAGTGCAAGCTAAAACTAAAGTTCTGTGGCTGACAAAGTTTGCTGATGACTGCAAACTGGGAGTGGTCATAGAATCTCCAAACGATGTCAACATCCTACTAGAGGATCTTACACAAATAAATGACTGGTGCCAAAGTCATGGCCTTAAATTCAATGTAAAAAATGTATTATCATCCCTTTCAGTAAGAGAGATGTGCCTGCTAACTACCACATCAATAACAACACCTTAAGTATGCACTCAGTATTGAGGGACCTGGGCATACAGGCTGATAACAACCTTACCATTGATCACCATGTCTCCACAGTGGTAAGAAGGGCATTCTATATTGCTCATCATATGCAGTAAGTAAGGGCATTGCCTCCAGAAAAAAAGAAGTTATACCCTCCCTGTACTCTTCCCTCATTTGGCCAATAACTGAGTACAATGCTCTTTTTGGTATGCCCCTTTCCAAGCACCTGCAGCAAATGGAGAGATTACAAAGGTTCCTCACAACGAAAATTCAAGGTCTTCAGCATCTGTCCTACGAGGACCATCTGAAATCACAGTCACTTTATTCTGTTTCATACAGACTACTCAGAAGCAATCTCTGACTTACATATAAGGGAACCTCTGACCCTGCTTTATTGGAAATGCTACATACCCAAAAGGCAAATGGTACACTGGTTACTTGCTCTAATGGTCTTAACCTAGTATGTGACATTAATAGAACTCGCTGGAGGGACAGATTTGTCTCCCAGAGTTTGCCACACCTTCGGAACAGACTTCTGCTTTATGTCAAGCAGACCACCTCATTGGCCCTCTTCAAATGCAATCTGGATAATTGGATGGGTAACCATAAATTCACCCCAAGGGTTCCACCTATGTCCCTCTTGGACAGGGGTGATAGGTGCTGATCATGAAAATAAGGGTAAAATTTGGCTAGTGTTGTAAGGGCCCTAGGGTCATTAGCCTAGTAACCTCCTATGTTCCTATGACCTATGATGTTAAGCAGGTTGTAAATTAAGGTGTAATCAATACAGTAGCAATTGAAAATAAATGTATGTCAGAGGGGTTGAACACTTGGTGGTTACAGGAGAAGAAACATACATCTCAACTATCCAGATTATCACAGAATGTCCAGACTTTTGCTTCATATTTTTGGTCTGTTCCTCATAAAAATCTGTGTTTTTCTGGCAAATCACTGGGACGACCTGAAGCTTAACGTCACTAAATAATGGCATACATTTAAGTTTCAGACTTCATATCCTTCAGAAAATATATGTTAACACAAACCCTGGTACTCTAGAAACTTTCTGAGTTTATAAAAGCAATATTTAAATTCTGTCCCTATTTTTGGGCATTTGTCTCCCCATTTTGTAAAGCTTTGTCCAGATTTCTTGCACTAAGCATTTGAGAGGTATGAGGTGAAATTATTCAAAGATGACTGCAGATTGTTGTAGTGGTCACATGACTGCACTTATTACTTGTATTTTATTTACTTCATATATTGTAGTCCTTTTGACTTTGCATTTAAATATTGGGTTAAAACATGAATTTGTTCAGCGTATCTGTACATGTAAAAATAGTTGAAATTTTCTTTTCATGACTTTAAAACTTTCAAAGAAATCATCAAAACAGCTGCAAAGAAGTCATTAAAGTATCATCCAGAACCCTTGGTTGTCCATTAACTATGCCCTTGAATGCTGAAGAATGCAAAAATTAAACTGTAGCCAGAAAACAAGAAATATGCCTCCTGTTGAGGGACATGAAAGTTCCCAAACCCCTAGCTCTCATGAACAAAATATTAAATTACTGATTGAGCTTCTGTCTCTTTTTGAAAAGCAGCTTTGTGTACTCTTTAGTTCACAGTGTCCCCAAAAGACCAACTGTTGATGGAGGAACAGGGAGCAAACATCCCATGGATGATGTTGCCTGCCTATAATAAAAGGAAATGCATGCTTACAAGAATCTTACACTCATCTACCATGTGTATACAATTTTTCAAAAGATACTCTCAAAAAAAAAAAAAAAAAAAAAACAATGGACAAACTCTGAAAGTTTTAAAATAGTCATTATTTTATCAAATGTTTTGAATTAAGAAGCATGCATTTACATTACTGCATTCATAAAGCATTATGCTTTACTGTAACATGAACAGTTGCATATGTATGTGTATGAGCATGCTTCCATGTGTGTTTGCTTTCCTTTACAAAAATATGAATCACAATGGTGTGAATGTCAGTTTCTGAAATGCACTATCATGAATTACACAATGACAGAAAACATAAACCGTTTAGCAGAACAACACTGAAACAAATGCTTCATGCTATATTTTTAAATCAGCTTCATAAAATACATTAAGATGTTTTACAGAGGACAAATTCCATTGTAACCCCCATGTGGGTAGGCTTTGTCTCCCATCCTCTTTACTTCATTATGATCAGTGTGACAGCATGTTATCTTTGAGAAATTGGAATTATAATGTCATCACTCAAAGCAGAAAATCAGGGTGAGAGAAAAAATAAATCCACTTTTATGCTGAACACCAACATAAACTAACATATCATTTTATGAAATTACTCCCCTTCTTCTTCTTCTTTCGGCTTTTCCCAGTTAGGGGTTGCCACAGCAGATCATCTGTCCACTCATGATTGGCAGTGGAGTTTTACGGTGTCGAGTTGCCAGCCTGGCGCCCAACCTTTCACAGAAGGCACACACATGCACGGACTCACACCTAAGGCCAATTTAGAGTTTCCAATCCACCTAAAGCATGTCTTTTATGATGTGGGAGGAAACCAGAGCACCGGAGAAAACCCACATGACCACAGGGAGGACATGCAAGCTCCGCACTGAAGGTACCCCAGCAAAGGATCGAACCGGAGGACCTCTTGCTGTGAGGTGGCAACGCTAACTGCTGCACCACCATGGCCGCCCTGAAATCACTCCCCGTCAACTATTTAAATTTAATGGCCAATAAAGATCAATTGAAAGGGGGTGGGAGACTTTCTTATTTCTACTTATTTCCATAGAAACAGAATAAGAAAGTGCCCTCCCCCTTTCAGTCTATCTTGCTTTTTTAAAATTAGTGGCTCTCCATTTAGACAGCTAAAACTTGAGTTACCCCCTTTCATATCTAACTGCTTAGCAGACACTGCAGTGTTCAGGATATTAACCCATATTTTTTTCATTTTACCTTTAAGCATCTATTGCAAGACCACCAGTTATTGAAGAGCCAACATTCTGCCTCTCAGTAGTCATCTTCGGATAAGTGCTTCTGTTTTCTCCTGAGAGAAGAAGCACAGGGACATTATTCCCTGGAGTCTGCTGATCTCCAGAAAGCCTGATAACTGCTTTATAGGTGACAACATGGGGTCTATGTTTATATGTTGTTCCTGGAGAGAGAAGGAGCAGAGTGCATTGGTTCCTGACTGTTTCTGGTTGGACAGTGAGTATCTGTGCTTAACATTCTTGATTAGTCTAGTTGCTATTCAAGGCGTCTAGCAGAAAAAGGCTACAAGAAGCCTACAGACCCTTGCATCATCTGGGATAAGACTGTGGATCATCAAACAGGCTGTGAAACAAAAACTCCGAAGACCAGATAGTCAATACACCAACCAAGGGTGCAACCATACTGGATCTGGTCCTCACTAATATGGTAAACTGCTGCACAACCCCTAGTGTAATGTCTTCCCTGGTAATGTCAGATGAAAAAATGGTCTCCTTTGAAGTAAAAATATAACCTGCACACCCAGCTAAACCTGGAATATTCAGGAATTACTCTTAGGCTAACCTCCTGCTATTAAGTGGTAACCTGCCAAAATTGCAAGCCCCGTTAAACCCTGAGAACACTGCTGCCTGTGCAGAACTGTTCACAGAAACCCTGTACATGCATGTTAATAGCTGCAACGTGGCAGCTGTACCCACCAGGAAGAAGTACAGAACTAACTGAAGAAACAAGCCATCCTGGTAGAATCACAAAGTCAACAGGCTGTATAATAGAAGGAAGAAAATCATGGCAAAAATTAATAGGTGCAGCACCCAGGAGGATAAAAGCACTCTCATCAAACTAAACAGACAAGTCAGAGGGCAAATAAAGTCCACCAAAACCAAATATGAGGTAAGTTTGGCCTCCCAGGCCAAGGTCAACTACAAAGCATTTTTAGGGGTCTATATTATAAGCTCAAAGGACCATTTAATCAAATACATAAACAGCGACACATATTTACTGAACAGCGAATACACTGAATGCCGTAAACCGCATAAACTACCTACCTAAACAAAATAAATAAACCACATACATACACTAACCAAAACCTTACTTCTAACCCTAAAGTAAAGCACCAAAACCCTACTTCTAACCCTACACTAAACCTTACATACATTACTATCTATGCACTTATCTTAACCCGCACTCTAACCCTAAGGTTCGTAACTATCGCACACTTACCTTACGGAGCTATACCACAGAAGGGCCAACTATGACGAATCAGCATTTCGAATTTCCCAGTTTTGAACGTTCATCATTGCCGTGCTTTGCGCAATACGTGTCGCTCTTTTTGTATTCACTGAACAGGACCTTCAAGCTTCTAATATAGACCCTTTTTAGCTATGTTTGCAATTTCAAAGGAAATACACAATTGTGTGCAGAGCTCATAAAAAATGGAGTCACCTATGCTGAGCCAGAAGACATAGCAAATCTCCTGGCTGATAAATTCAGCTCCAAATTTACCCGTCTCCTCCTCAACCTTCCTTCAGGAAACATCATCTAATACTATCACTAGGGAACAGGTCCCTGATGCTCTCTCTAAGACAAAGAACACTGCATCAATGGGCCCAGACAGTATCCCAGGATGCCTTCTAAATAGCATGAAACATGACCTATCATGGTCTTTGGAAGAAACATGACCTATCAGGGTCTTTGGAATTACTATTTAACTGCAGTCTCCAAACAGGCTTTGTGCCTTATGAATGGAGAAAGGCAACCGTCATCCCTCTGCACAAAGGTGGGCCACCTACAGACCCTGAAAACTACAGACCCATACCCTGCAAACTACAGACCCATAAGTCTCTCTAGTCTTATATGAAAAGGCATGGAAAGAATTATCATGGAAATGATCAGCAGAGATATAATAAACCTCCAGACACTGGACTCAACCCAGTGTGGTTTTGTCAAGGGCAGCTCATGCCTACTCAACCTGGTGGAGTTCTTTGAGAAGGTAACCAAAGCAATGAATAAGGGAAAAATAGTTCACACTGCCTACCTTGACCTGGCAAGGCATTTGACACAATACCCCACTCAGGCATTGTTGACAAATTCAAGAGGTTAGGTACAAACTTGCGTGTCACCTGGTGGATAGCCAACTGGCTCACAGACAGGACCCAGGAAGTTAAAATTGGGGAGTCAACCTCTACAAAGATGCCAGTCAGAAGAACAGTCCCTCTGGGATCATTCCTTGGACCGCTCCTTTTTGGCATTTACTTTTCTGAAGTCAAGGCCAATGTCAGTGGTCTTTGGCTAACTAAATTTGCAGATGCTTGCTAATTAAGACCAGTCATTGAATCCCACACTGACACAAATGTTCTCCAGAAGGTGCTGACACAGACAAACAACTGGTGTCACAGCCATGGACTAAAACTAAATGCCAAGAAATGCATAATAGTATCCTTTGGAAATTCATCCACCTCTGGTAACTATCATATTGACAACACACCCCTTAGATTTGAACCAGTAGTCAGGGACTTAGCAAAACACATAGATATCAATCTAGCCTTTGACCATTACGTGTCTACAGTAGTGAGGAAATCATTGTATGTTGCACAACTTATAAACAAAGGTATGGCATCCACATTCAAGAAAATCATTGGTAAATTTATTCAGCATTCATCAGACCTATCATTGAGTACAATGCTCCTTTGATATCTACCTAACCAGGCATATAAAACAAATGGAATGTCTGCAGATGTTCCTTACTAAAAGAATACAGGCTGTAAGTAAAGTGCCCCATGCAGACCGCCTCAAGGCCCTATCCCTGTATTCTGTCTCCTACAGGCTTTTGAGGGGAGATCTATGCCTGGCATACAGGGCATTGTCAGACTCCACTCTGATGGACATCCTGCATATTCACAAAACAAACAGCACCAGACTTACCCGTTCTAAAGACTTATACATTGCCTGTGATATAAATAGGACCTGCTGGACAGATAGGTATGAGTCTACCCCATCTATGCAACAGGCTCCCCATCCATGTGAAGCAGAGTTCCTCCTTAACCAATTCAAGTGTGACTTGGACAATTGGATGGGGAACAGGAAATTCATCCTTGGCTTGGCACCTATGTCTCTAATGGACACAGGCAACCTGTAAATGGCTCATATCCCAGGCCCCTGCTTGTAAATGTTTCATTTCAAAAGCCTCTGCTTACATTTATCAAGGGTATCAGAGCTTGTCAGAGATTTGGGATGCATGGCTAGGCTTACAAATGCCCTTGTGGTTGTTAGCCTAATAAACACCTATGAATCTGTGAACCTACTTCTTTATTTTACTTATGCAATGAAAACTCTTGGTCACTCTGAATAAACTTCAGTGTAACAGAGACTAAAAGTTGTTAAAACTGTACTACACATCCTGAGAACCTTGCATGCTTCTGTAAAAACTACTTTCATAGCTAATTGCTCAGCCGAACCCTCCAGCATGTTAAAAAGCAGCACATGCTAATGTCATGGTACCAAAGCATGCATTTCATATTCAGTGAATGTGCACATAAATGATACACCCAAAAAAATCATACGCCTGTATGTGTGTGCATATGTGCATCATAGATCTCAACCTCTTGGCACCAACAATGGGGCAAAGCCAAAAATATTTAGGTGCAAAGGTCTCAGATCAGGGACACTTCTTAAATATTAGTACCACTGATTTAGAAAATTGAAAAAAAAGAGGAAATTTATTATTCTTTTCCTGAATACAATACTTTTTTTTTACTATAAAGAGTGCCCCCATTTGTTGATTTTAATCCTCCACATTTTTGTCAAACTATCACCAATTTTAGGATCGGCATAGTGACATTATTACACACAAAAAAGAGATGAAGACGAAAATTGTAACAAATAACCTCAAAAAATTTGCCTGTAAACTCCAATAGAGGGTCCGCAACACAAACGGATAAAAAATAATAAAGTTTATTTATTCCGATGGTATACACTTCCACTAAAAGCACAAACTAATGCAAATAATCTTGTACTTTTTCGACAAACCTCTTCCTCAGAATCAAAACGTCAATAACAATTAGTTCATAATTTATATACTCTGTGCAACTAATAATATAATGATCTATCCAATGAAAAAAACTAATCAATCACATTCTTTGCAACCATGAGAGAAGTATGTGTGTGTGTATGTGCGTGTGTGTATGTGTGTGTGTGTGTGTGTGTGCGTGTGTGTGTGTGTGTGTGTGTGTGTGTGTGTGTGTGTGTGTGTGTGTGTGTGTGTGTGTGTGTGTGCGTTTGTGTGTGCATGTGTTTGGGTGTGTGTGTGTGTATGTGCGTGTGCGTGTGCGTGTGCGTGTGTGTGTGTGTGTGTGTGTGTGTGTGTGCGTGTGTTTGAGCATGTGCGTGTGTGCATGTGTTTGGGTGTGTGTGCATGTGTGTGCATGTGTATGTGTGCGTGTGTGCGTGTGTGTGCGCATGTGTGTGCGTGCGTGTGTGTGTGTGTATGTGTGTGTGTGCGCATGTGTGTGCGTGTGTGTGTGTGTGTGTGTGTGTGTGTGTGTGTGCATGTGTTTGGGCGTGTGTGCATGTATTTTTGTGTATGTTTTGCTTCCCATTACAATAATACAGAAATGAAACCCTGACTGTCTGGGTGTTGATTTGCCTAACCCATTAGGAGTACCAGTTTACCGTATTAGGTCTCTTTCTATAGCCAATGCCAGAATTCACTATATACTTCTTCCTCATATCTAGAAGTACAGTTTATAATGATGCTGCATACAATGATAGCAAATATGTTGACTTTTAGATTAGCCACGTGGATCTCTTCATTTACCGAGCTCTTCATCACAGACCACCAATTTATATTTCCAGTGTTTCACATTTTGGTGCAATTGTTGTAATAGTACAAGTTTAGGTCCACATAGTTTTTTTTTGCCTTATCACTGGTTTTAATTAGAAGGAGTACTGAGGTCATTCATATCGTGGAAGGCTAAGTGGTTATCACACCTCAGGAGTCTGTATGACATCAAGTAGAGGAACTTGGCCCTTTTCCCCACTGTAGTATGATCTCGGAGTTGGTATAATTAGTTAGTGGGTGTGTGAGGGGCACAACCCCCACTTTGCAATGTTTGGAGTGGTGTCACGTCTGATTGGCCAAGCGATTTTTTTCCCTAGGAAAAAAAAAATCAGTGAATTGGCCATTCACGTAAATGGTAGTTCGATATTTAGTGGCTGATGAAACGGTGTTCAATATTTAGCCATTTCAAGGTGATGTAGACCCATAAGGGTGAGGTGAAGTTGAAAGAAATTTTGTTTGCAAGAACATTAGCAATGCTCTTGGGGTCAGAGACGAAGGTACCATTAGAGTGAAGTTCAGTTCAAACTGTAACTAACATCTACACTTTCTGCAGACGGACTTACAGTTACCTTTTGAATTAGTTGCAAACCTGACTTCATAGCTGGCTTTGCACTTCTGTTGGTACAACTGATTGACTTGTTTATTACCTCCTTACTTTTGAAGTCAAACAACCAATAGAAATCAAGCCAAATACAGTTTGCCTTTTTTGATCCCTCTCATACCTGGTAACATACCTCTCAACCTCTTAGTGCAAGAAATCTGGACAAAGTTCATAGGTTCATAGTTCATAGGTTAGTACTAGGCTAACTGCCCTTGCGAGCCATTTTCAGCCTAGCCAGTTATCCCCTGTGAGATTCAAACCCTGTACCTTGAGTTTGTAAGGCAAACACCTTTAACCATTAGGCCACCCTCCCAACCCCTGACAAATGGGGGGACAAAAGCCCAAAAGTAGGGATATATTTTAAATATTGCTCTTGTAAACTTAGAAAGTTGCTAGAGTAAAAGGGCTTGTGTTAACATACATTTTCTTAAGGATTTGAAGTCTGAAACTCAAATGTATGTCATTACTTAGTGACTTAAATCCTCATATCATCAAAGTGATTTGCCAGAAAACCCTAGATTATATGATGAATAGCCCAAAAATATGAGGCAAACATATGGACATTCTGTGAAAATCTGGACAGTTGAGAGGTATGCTTGGTAACATTATTGCATTCTTCTCAAGAAGAATAATTGTCTCCCTTTCACAACTAGACCATCTGTTCTCTTAAAATCTGGCTAACCTGCAGTCATATATTGCAGTTATTGTCCATTCCTAACTTTAAAAATCTATAATAGACTCACTGTTCACTTCCTCCAATCTATAATGAAGACACACTCTTATAACTTAGGTCACCATTCAAGAAAGTTCTGGGTGAATAGCTTTTGAAAACCTTGCCACTGAGGCATGGAACTCACACCCAAATGAAATAATATGATTAAAGGATTATCAAGCATTCAGACTGAAAGTATTTAACCACAGAACCAATGAATAAAAATGTAGATAATGGATAAAATTGAAGTATTCTTTTATCATACAGCCGTCTTACATAAATGCTGTTGCTAACACTACTATATTGCATGCTAATCATTCTCAACAAATTATATTATGTTATGTAAACATATTACTTCTTACTAGGATATATTTTCTGTAAAATCAAATGTAATTTACTATGGAAGGCACTGACTGTTCAGTATTATAGCACTTTACAATATGAAGTAATGTTAAATGTCATTAATGTGTCACTGCCAAATGGCTCATACTACGTCCATGCTCATGTCCACCTATCTTGATCATAAAAAATAAATAAATAGGCTACCAGTGTCTGACCTATATGCAATTAAAAGAGACTTAAAAAAGTTTACATCTCCTGGAATAAAAACAAAAATTATTTGATTGAGAGGACTTCACAGGTTTAAAAAAAAAAAAAAAACAATCCACCAAACATGTTGTATATTTTTGCTGTTTTCTGACAACTTACTTTTCAAAGATTGTGTTATATAGTTCAGTTATATTATATATTCATCTCATACCTGCATATATATGGAACATCTTAGCAAAATTGAAAGAGTTTTTGGTTATGAACTCAGGATTTTCGAGGACAGCATCTTGAAAATGGTATCGGTTACATCTTTGAAAATATGATGGCCCATTAAGGAACATACTAACAAGTGTCATCTTTTCATATGAATGGGGTTTCTGAAATAAATGTGTTTGGGCAATTATGTATTATTGCGTTATTGTGAAATGGGAGATGCAAGTATGAAAACATTCTTTGTCCCTGTCCCCTTCAAGAAACACATCACACCGAATGAATTTGATGACCTTTATTAAATATCCATAAACATAAATGTTAACCAATATTCATTCATTTCAACCAAACATGATACAGGTGAAATAACATCCATGTGACATTATCATAGGACAGGACAGCATAAACCTGCTCACCCTGATCGGTAAGCAGCATCCATACCTCCACTCACTTACTTTTGAAGCAGCGCACCCGCTCACTTCCATTACCATTTATTTGCATTATACCATTAACCAATAAGCAGCTTCCTCCGCTTGCTTATGTACTTATTAAGCATCATAACCGCTCACTTTCCTTTCCCAACTTATTGAATTGACCCTCCAACACCAGAGGGGGAACAGAAGAGGGAAAGTCTGCCCCTCTTCTCTGCCCACCAGCCTGACCAGGCTGTTCCCCCTCTCTCCACCAAACTTCCATCATCTAGCCACCATTAGGGGATAAGGCCAAATATAATTTGGTGTACAATAATTACCAGGACATTACCAGAACCTGGCAATTACCTAATATTTGCCAGGGCATGACCTCCCACTAGAGCAGGAATACTCAACCCCCAACCACCAAAACCATCCTTCCCATAGCAACCCCTTTTACTTGCCCAATGGCATGTAGACACAACCCAAAAACTTTCAAATACCATTCAACAGCTGTCTTGCCAACACTGTCTACCCATTATAAACAGTAAGGCACCTAAACCTCATGATTGCTTTAGCAATCTGACCCCTCTTAGCTCTATCAGTACCCGTAAATGCCACCAGCAATATACCAAACTTGAAAATGCCCTATGCCACCTAGTCAAAACAAGATTAGTGACATGCCATCTCCATCCAGAATGTAGAAAATAAACCATACCCTTTCTCTCCTTCAAGTATGGTAAATCAAAGCCACACTTCCCATGCAAGGACACCTCATCTAGCTCATCACCTGAACCCACTTACTCAATGCAACCCACTAATCCCCTACCCCTGAAGGCTGCAATCCTACCTGAGCCAATCCAAGAAACCTCCCAGCTACCAATAATACAGTGTAAATTCACTCCTGATGCTCCCCACCCAAAACAAGCAAAACAAACCATTACATTGTAACTGTTGAGAAGAAAATATAACAAACAATTCCATATGTGGATGCCTTGCTGTAAGACCATAAACTCTTTTCACACTATTCCATCAACCAACATCATCCTCGACCCCCTCTCTCGCCTGTCGAAGCCAGCTTCCTTCAACCTACCAAGTAATGCCCAGTCAGCCCATCTCCATTTGCAACTTCCGAGGGATCTGTAAAAGAAAAAAACTGTAAATACTTCATTCACACATAATCACAGCATTCTAATGACAGTATGCACCACCACTGGCATATCTCCTTCATCATCTGCATAAAATGCATCTACTACCGCCTACAAAACACCAATGAAACTTAAGATGTGTTTACAAAAACTACCCATAAGATTTCTTCCACACCTCACAGAGTCACGATACAACTGATACCCATGCGAAATAAAACAAATGATTGCATTAAAAAGGCCTATTCTATAAATATCACTCTTTTCCCAACCAAGTAGTTCCCAACAACATTGTTAACCATAATTAAGACAAAGAAAAAAATCTATAGTCATGCTATTATAGCCTATTACCAAACGTGGGGTGTAAATCCCCCCCCATGGCTCTACCTAGATCCCTTTGGACATGGGCAACAATCACCCATGTCCCTCTTAAATAAGAGCAACATGCAGTGCACTCTGGATTAAGGAATCTTACTTTCCTGAAGCTGGCTAGTTCATCAAAACCTTACAGCCATTAACCTAGTAACTGCTCCCGCTCCTGAAATTCGTGCCGCTCCTCTCACCAGTAAGAACCCAAAACTACCCCTAAGCAAATATCAACCCTGCTATAACTTGCCGTCAACATACCTTATCCTCCCTTGGCCTTACACTACCCACCTTGAAATGCCTTAATGAATACAAAACAAACACTTGTTAGCATACCATCTACCAGACATCGACCCAGCCTCCCCCAGCAGAATACCTTACCTCCAATTGTAAGTGCATAATAAATATAAATAAAATGAATATAGATAAACTGACTTTTAAGGGCCCTAGCACTAGTAACCTAGTGACTTCCTATGCCATTATTTACCAAAATTTAACCCTCAAAAATCCTCTTTTCTGTTTTTTTTTTTTTTTTTTTTTAATCTTAATGTTAAAAAGATCACCCTAATCACAGACCCATGACCTTCTATTTGCGAACCACCACCCCTTGCAAACCACTTAACTTGACAGTTCCAATATCCGCTAAGTTTTGCACTAACAAATCTACCATAATCCTTCCAGCATATGCACTACTACTCAAGATTTTAAAAACTTAACATAACCTTAACACTCCTACCACTGTAGCAGTCACTGGTAAATCCTTGTTACCCAACAAAAATGCCCCACCTTGTTCACGTGCCCAATGAATAAACTCAAAATCCATCCCACCAATCTCCTATCCCGACAACCGCAACATAATTTGACCCAACTCACAACACCCCCACCCTATGACTCCTGCAACATGCATCTAATCCCTATAACCTAACACTCTCCAATAGCAGCACCCACAACCCATACCACTGTCATATTAACCAAATGAAAATGGACCCTACTACCCCCAAGTGCACCTGTTAAACTATGATGCCTACTAGACTGGAACCAATGTCAAAGTCTCACATCCCTCCTTCAAACGTCCTACCCTGGTCATACTAACCTACCCATCCCCTGTTCCTACCTTACCATAACTTCAGAAACATGACCTTCCTTATAAGAAGGAACTAGTCCTACAAACTGACCCCCACACTCCTTGATTCAATAAAATTCCATAAGGAAATCCCATCTATTACCCAGCTAACAACTTCAGGCTGTTACAGATACCCAACATGCCTAGGGAAAGTCCACATCCTACTGCAACAAGCCTCCATGCTCGATGTGAACTCTACCCCAAGGGAAATTAACACACACCAAGATCCCCTAACCTGAAAATGACTGAACAACCTTATTCATTAGGACAACACCCTATTTGTGGACAGGCCTCAGACTCCGCATAACTAAACCTTATCATCTGCTTCACTGATCTCCAGACATATATCGTCCTTACCAGTCCCCGCAACAGTCACATGCCGCACCCACTCATGCCAAAATGAAGAGGTAAAACTGTATTTCCACCTGCGAGCACAATCCATGCAGATCCATCAGTCAAAAACAAATTACGGCAGCATCCATCACCTGGTAAGACCACTGCCTTCACACCATCAGCTGATATGACCTCTGCACTGAACTATCTGTGACGGTTATTGCGTAACACTCCAACTGGTGAAAGACCCATCATAGCACCACCATCTGCAAAGAAAAATGAAATGTAAGCTATATGAAACAGAAACAATTTGACACAACCTAGCCCCCTTCATCTTCCTCCCCAACCCTCTTCATCTTCCTCCCCAACTCTCGTCCAGCTTCACCACACACACCTCAACCCACGAAACTCCCTCTTCCAGGCAGTCAAACTCATAACCCGTGAAACACACTCAAAACCTCCCTCTAATTTTATCAAGGTTCGGCGCACAAAAACATAAGTTTATATGTAACCCTCCCTATCCCCCTTACCAACTGAAAGAGTTAGCAGATAACATATCATTTGTGTCATCACCCTACAATATTTAGTAGTTAAAGTAGGTACCATCCTGCCAACCATGTTCCCCCCACTGACATCACCATGATTGTCCTAAAAACCCACCCATGACGTGCTGTCACGGCTTACTGACCATTCCCCAACCCATACAAAGTAAAGTCTAGAACAAGGAAACAATCCATGAGTCAAGTCTCCTGCTATGAGCTGTCAATCACAGTAGGCAACAGCTCCATTCCTGTAACCAATGCAGTGACAAGAGCTTTATGAAGAAAGAAAACTGCATGATGCAACTTTTACCACTGAGCACTGCATGTTGGGGATACCTAGGGTAAGACTAAACATGCAGAATCACTTCAAGATGCCAGACCCCATGTGGTCAGACTTAGAAATTACCTATAAAATATTTAAAGCCTGCAAAAAGACCCCAAGTGATGTAAAAATGTAGGAGTCAGCACTCTGAAAAGCAAAGTCAAAGAGAACACCAACACCTACAGAATTGAACAATACCATATCCACAGGACATACCTCTTAAACTGTCAGTACCTTTCTGGAGATCCCCCCATCTTGCTATTATCTGGAACACAGTATAAAGCAGTTGTTAACATTAATTCTGTATACTTGTATTCACAAATGTAAACACTGCAACCTAGTTCTCAAATAAACTGTGACAAACTTCAAAATCAAGGGCAACTCCAGAAATAATCAGGGACAAACAATGACACCTCCAACCCTTAATACTGGTAACTTAAAAATACCAACAGGATAAAGTAATGCAAAGTAATGTACAGTTTGAGGTAAAACCGAGCTAGATCCCCTCCAAACTTACTGACTCAAACAAAACATGCTGGAAATACAGATACGTGTCTCAGAGATTGCCCCTATTTTGAATAGGCTTTCTGTTCACATTAACCCGAGCCCTTCCCTGGCCCTCTTCAAATGCAGTTTGGCTCAATGGATGTGGAATCACAAATTCACACCTGCAGTAGTGCCTACATCCTAAAGTTGGGTTATATTGGCTAGTCTTCTAAGGGCTCTTAAGCCATTAGCCAAGTAATCTCTTATGAACCTATGAGTGTCTTATGTAGTGGTACTACCAAGGAAAGCATTTTGGTAGTGTAATATGCAGAGTTAATACAGAATAACAAGACAGTTGTTTATACATAGTCTAAATTGTAGGAAAAAATTGCAGAAAGTAAAACTGTACTCCTCAGCTTGAGTAAACTTCATAGTTGGCAACAGAAATCTTTACAGAATTATTGTACTTTCAAGGTAACCAGTACGTCTACCTGTATCACTTAACAGGACATTAATACATAGTCCACACGGTATCTAGGCAGATAAGTATGTGTGGAAACAACAATGCCTCATAGCCCTTGAAAACTCATGGGCAACCATAAAGCAATGCTACTAATGAGTTAACTGAGGGAAAAGAAAAACCTCGTAAAACAACCAGAGTGAAGTGCGGACACACACCTAAATACCACAAAAATCTCCTGAATAATTAAAAGGTCAGACCCTGCAGCCTTTCCATCTGAGCGTCAGCCAGTGAAGGAAGGGTGACGATACAGAATCATCTACTTGGTTTTAAATATTTGGCCATTTCACTTCCTAAAGTCAGTCTTTACTGAAGTTTACTGAATCAGTTCCTCTGTAAGCCTATGCGTATATCGCATATACAGTTAAATGAAAGTACTTAAAACTAGTATTGTTTACCCCGCATTTCTC